>NC_061110.1:21958932-21993932 GCF_015104395.2 Macrobrachium nipponense | reverse complement strand
GACCCAGCGTCAGCGAAAGTCAAGTAACATCCTTGCTCAGGTCGCTGAGACCCCGCCCAACACGAATCAGCAGCCGTTAACCAACGTTGACCATTTGGACACACCACACACCTCACACACACACACACACACACACACACACACACACACGCTCACTCACTCAAATTTAAATCATACATATTTATGTATAAACAGAAATAATCTCTTGTACCTTTATGCATGCTATAAAATATATACATATATTTTTATTCCTGTATTTAGATTCTATATTCATTTTCATTCCTGTATGGAATTTTGTAATTTTTATCTAAAACCAACATGTAACATTAAATTTTAAACATACATTTAAGGAAACTCTAGCACATGGCATTGTATTTTGAATATTTATTTAACCACTGTTTAAACTTTCACTTTTATTGTCACAGTACTTATGTCCTTATGTTCTTTGTATCCAAAACAACGCGATTAAGCTGTTAATCCCTAGACTAACCAGTTCCCATACCTCAAGGTCATACCTCCCACACGATGAAATAAATAGGCCGAAAGGTCAGATTGTAAGTCAGTAGTCGCTTGATAATGCCATAAGGCGAAACAGCTGTGGCGACAAAATTCAATAAATGGAAGAAGGAAGTCTGCGTATTTTTCACCAGAAATTGACGAACGAGAATCGGAAAAACTTCGTCGGTATGAAGATACCTGAAAGAAACTTATTGATGCCACTAAAGCAATTGCTTTTAACCGATATATATAATATATATATATATATATATATATATATATATATATATATATATATCCACTATCACATTTGCCGGGATTTGTATACAAACTTTATGCTACAGATGTCTTTTAATAACCAATCCACGCTACTTCGTTAACATCCCCGATGGGGAGCGATCACCGAAGGGAAATCATAAGTGATAATGGATCAGTACCGCTGGGTCTCGATTCCTCGTCACAGTACCTTGTTACCAACGTCTCCAGTCGACGGCAAGTCGGTAACCACTTAACCCAAGGTCTATAGATCTTGACTAAGCCATTGTAAAGGTACTGAGTCGAGAGATCTAGACCCGGTGGTAGGGATCCGTTTATCACTTATAATTCCCCTTCGGCGATCGCCTCCCATCGGGGATGTTGACGAAGTAGCGTGGATTGGTTATTAAACGACATTTGGATATTGACGAAGTAACGTGGATTGGTTATTAAACGACATTTGTAGCTTAATGATTATATATATATATATATATATATAATATATATATATATATATATAGATATATAGTTGAACTTCACAAATACAATAATTTTTTGGCTTATCAGATGTAATTTTTCCTTGCGCAGAAAACGTTTCGGTCATAATTTAAAATCTGATAATTTCAGCTCAATTCCCTACCCCTCTGTGCAGCGTGACTGGAATTAGGTAGAGATATGAACGTTTTGATGAGTGAGTGAACGAGAAAGCCTCTGAAACACAAGTGCCAGAAACCCAGGAATGAGTAGAAATGTCGGCACAATTCAAACTGAACCTCTGGAAAAAAAATCTGAATGATTATCAGCGTCTAACAAGGGTCAAATAAAAAATAACACAGGAGGAGGAGGAGAGAGAGAGAGAGAGAGAGAGAGAGAGAGAGAGAGAGAGAGAGAGATCTGATGCACAACCCCAAACTATCATAACTGTTCTGAACCACAATATGTATAGTTTGAACAACAACGTTGAACTAGCCTCTAATTTCACTACTAGATGAAAATTTACCAGGATTAAGACCCAGTAATCTGTAAACCTTAACGTAACAAGGCAAACTAAAGAACAGCTCCTGCAAAAGACCGCCCAGCCACTTAGCACCTCGGTATCATCCACCTTGGCTTATTCCCTGCCCTAATCCAAGCCTAAACTTTAAGCTCATTCGGTCTGGCCAGTTTTCCTCTACTTAATCTCTCGTTGCTCTTAAATCGACCTTTGTCCTCTCTACCTTTTTCATCAAATCTTCAAAAAATTTAAAGTACTCTAAAAAAAAATGTATAAGAAGATAACAGTGAATGGATCTTCATTCACGAAAAAATAGAAGTATTTCCACTGTCATTTGTGGAATTTAACCCGCGAAAAATCAGACTTAAATTTTCAGCAACGGAAAAATGAAAATAATTCCAGAGAACCTCGTCAACGGACTGCCAAATCTGTCTTGAATCACGCAACCACCTTCGCTTCTTGCTTCCACTATTGTCGTCCTTACCTCGGGAACAAGTATTTGAATATATTGGTAATTGTTTCCCCAACTGCTGCAGCTCTCTAGTCCAACCACCATTCCTTTCTTCCCTCTTGGGCTCACTTCTGCTTAACGATCAAACTACCTCTTGGTTATTGCTTCCATTTCCTATGGTTGCTTCAATCTTAAATAAATTTTCTGAAGTGTTTCTTAACGTCTGTAGCAAAAATAGAAGAAAATGTCCTTACGAATTTTTTTTATTCCTTCTTCATTCACCAACAGAACGAAACTACTTCACTACAATTTCAACTATTTGAACGCGTCCTCAAGCTCTTGGGAACATTTTCATGTCAGTTCGTTTACTTTTTCCTTTGCTAAGTTTCCTCTCCTTCCGGACGGTCTTCTTTTGTTTTGATCATAACTCATGATTGGGCAAAGTCCACAGATCCACGCCAATCCTGTTACTCCACTTCAGTGATTGCCACTTTTGGACAAGGGACCATGTTGGCATATGACCATCTTCAAGTAAACTAACCCACTATAGTAGATTCACATCAACCGTGCATTTGATATCTAGTCCAGTCGCTTACGACGTTCCTGATTGGCTGTTGATAAGCCAATCACAGGGTTGGAAACTCTCAGTCTCTCTCGATAGTTCACACAGGCAGGATGTAGGTTCCACCTCTCCTGAGGGATACTTTTGAAAGACGTATCCCTCGTGGATCATAGATCCTACCCATGTGAACTCTCGAGAGAGACTGAGTTTCCAGCCTTGTGATTGGCTTATCAACAGCCAATCAGGAGCGTTGTAAGGGACTGGCTTAGACATCAAATGCTCGGTTGATGTGAATCTACTATAGCAGTATAACGAAGAAGGAAAAATATCCGTGATAAGATGGATACACATCAATGTATTAATTATGTATACAGCAGAAACGAGTAAAAAAAATGCGCCGAAGTTTCGTCGGGGCAATCGAGTTTTCTGTACAGCGCACAATGTGCATGAAACTTTTTGCCAAGGCCCATGAAACTAAACAACTTTCTGGTGGTGGTATCAGCCACTGCCCATGAAACTCTTAGCAGCGACCCACGAGACTGAGGTCGTGGCCTGTGATGTTGGTACCTATAGCAGTGCCAGGCGCACGATCATGGCTAACTTTAACTATAAATAAAATCAAAACTACTGAGGTTATAGGGCTGCTATTTGTTATGTTTGATGATTCGAGGGTGGATGAGCAACATACCAATTTGCAGCCCTCTAGACTTAGTAGGTTTTAAGATCTGAGGGCGGACAATAGTAGTGCGGACGAACAAAGCCGTCACAACAGTTCTCTTTGACAGAAAAGTAAAAGGGAATAATAAATCAAACAGAAAACGTGAAATATAAAATAAAATATATCATTATATATAAACCGTTCGATAGACGTACAGAATATCACCCCTATTTGGTGGCGTAATTGTTATTAGTTTCCTTCCCATCAGGTGTTCGTAGCCCTATTTTTGTCCGCTGTGGTAAATCCTCAGTGATGTAGTTCCGGTACCTTCTTATTTCATTACGTATCATTTCATGCAAAATGACAATGATAGGTCCATAAACCACCTCTATTTTGCTTTCCTTCAGTTCGGTCTCCCTCCCTTCCTCATTGTGGTCGTCATTCCGAAAAAAAAAGGCCAAATAAATCCAACATTCGTCAGTAATGGTTAGCCCCACTAACCTCCCTGGAAGTTTGAGATGACATGGATGCCATACTACCATTCTGTCTCTCTCTCTCTCTCTCTCTCTCTCTCTCTGTGTTCCCTCCCTTTTTATGTTATTTTTGATTCGAAGCATAATACGTATGTGATAATCACGCTGAATATCTTTCTTAGTTCATTTCCATTCATTTCTGGACTTCCAGTACTTATATCTACTTGGTTTTGCTGTATACCTCTGAAGCGAATTCATTCATACCGATACTTTTGAGAACATTTATCATTTTCCTGCCTATCATTTTTCTTGTGTACCGCATAAATCCTCTCTCTCTCTCCCTCCCCTTCCTCTGATTTCTATGAAATCAGAGGAAGGGGAGAGAGAGAGAGAGAGAGAGAGAGAGAGAGAGAGAGAGAGAGAGAGAGAGATTATGCGGTACACAAGTTTATCGCATGTTTTGATGGGAGTTTGTGTGGCATTCATTTGATTTATTTTTTTTTTTGCTTGAAGTGATTACACTTCATGTCTTGGGTTTTCAATTAATTTCCTTTTTTTATCATGTTAGTTATTGGGGAAATAAAGGTTCTATTTTTGGATATCTTGGAGTTTGGTTCAGCCTAAATTTAATGACATTGAAAATGCTAGTAGCAGAGATGTCGGTTGTAGGTTTTCTTAAGATAGGCGACAGATATCTGTTTGAAAGGGTTCACGTTACCAAGTTTTCTTTTGAGACAGGACCTTAAATAGGCCTTGGAATACATATAATTGCGTGCGTGTACTTACTAACAAATATCGCTTGAACTACGTATGATCAATGTGCTTATCAAACGGTATTAATTGTTGAGGGCTTTTAGTATTTTTAAGTTATTATTTCGTTTATGAAAGTAAGTTGAATCATAATTGAGAATATTTTTCCGTGCATAAAAATAAGCTAAGCGGATTAATCAACTGGGTTAAGGGAAAATTATTTAGCCGAATGTACAATAATCCCGTCAGTAACCATTTTGAAGAAGTAGATATTTATTCCCCCTTTTTTCAGTATTTACTATTAAACGACCAAAAGTTGCAACTAAAAAAATATTGTGAATTTACAACCTGAATGTGGTGTCAAGTTGCAACTTGAATTGCTGTACAACTGCAGCTTGAAACAATTATAAAATTACAACTTATAAAAATAAAATGTTGTAAGGTTATAATTTTAAACGGTTGTGAATTACCAACCTGAAGGTATTGTTCAGTGAAGATTGGGGCTCTTACTACCTGTCTGTATACATTTCATAATTAGGATAAGTCAACGTATCTGAAAGCTCACTGGATGTGTCTGATGCGGGTCTCCATTTTGAGTTGAATATCAAACCTAGGCCAAAGGCCAAGCACTGGGACCTATGAGGTCATTCAGCGCTTAAATGGAAATTGACAGTAAAAGGTTTGAAAGGTGTAACAGGAAGAAAACCTCGCAGTTGCACTATGAATAAAGTGTTAGGAGAGGGTGGAAAGTAAGACGGAAGAAAGAGAATATGAAAGGAGGTACAGTAAAAGGAACGAAAGTGGTTGCAGCCAGGGGCCGAAGGCACGCTGTAAAGAACCTTAAGTAATGCCTACAGTGCACCGCATGAGGTCCACTGATGGAACTACTCTCCTACGGGAAGCTCCATTTTGGTACTTGACTGTAGTGAGTCATAGCACAAGTAGTCAAAAATTGGGAGCAAATGATATAGTTCATTGAAAAACAATTGCAAGAACAAGATAGAGTAAATGAAGAGTTCATGAAGGAACAGAACCAGCAACTAGACTTTACATATCAAACTACAAAAGAACGAGGTGCGCGAGTGGAGGCTTCCTTCAGTCACCCAACCTCTTTAAGAATATTTGGAATATTTGTTTCAGCGCATCTTTTCGGTTTTCTCCTTTCAAAGCCCTGTGGGACATTTAGGGTGACAGATGGAAAACCTCCCATAGCAGTACAGAGTGTAACCGAGCCTAACAGTGCCAGCCTCAGGGAAAACTTGACCTAACCCTTTTAAAACGTCAGCTGGCGTAAGAACGTTAAAGGACGACCACCACAGTCTCAGGTAAATGGGGCGAGTGAATCACATGTTGCGGTGCTATGCCGATCAAGTTCTGGGAAATAGGCGAACGGGGAAAAGGGGAGATAGAAGTGACAAAGCATGTGAGAACTGTTTTAGGGAGGGTACGTTGGTGGGGGTGGGGAGAGGGACGTAGCGGGGAGGGGGGAGGGTGGAGGGGGGGGGAAGGCTTGGTGGTCTTTCTGAACAGACTACAATGAAGTTGTCAAGGATTCTACGTTTGGGTTCATGTCTCACTCGGTATACAAAGCATTTTTTGTTGTTGAATCGCGGAATTTTAAAGTTAAGCTCTAAATATGTTATTGCCAACAACAAAAATATATATACGTGTACTGACTACATATGTATATTCACGGATCCAGAATCCTACCCTGTTACTCACACTGAAAAATTATATCAATAATAAACCATCCAAATATAAAACTAAGAGATATGAAAGACAACCCAAGAAATCAATAGATTAAAGTATCATTTCTCACTACAATTCGAATCGATTTCGAGAATCATGACGACATCTAGAAATAAAAAAAAAGATGAAAAGGAAAAATCTGACGACAGCGAAGAGTTGTGAAAGCTTCGGGGAAAACACGCCAAGATATAAAGTGCTTCTGCAGCCCAAGAATGCGATGGGAAAATAACGAGTTTTCCCGTTATTTCCGAATGGATGTATTCCATATCCCATCTGTCCCCAGGGAAGATAGGTTTTCTGTAATAATTGTACAGCATACCACCTTAATGCTACGGGAGGAGGAGGAGGAGGAGGAGGAGAAATAGTTGGTCGAGGCAGGGAGTCGGGAAAGGTTAGAGGAGGAGGAGGAGGAGAAGGGAAGAAAGAAATTGGAGGAAACAAGATGGGACGAAGCGAGGCCCAGAGAAATTCGTCCAAATACAGATACAAAGGAAAGGAGAGGTGTAACCGAATACGGGAAATGATAACGAGGAAAGGATTAGTAGGAAAGAACGGAAAGGTTAAAGGGGGTGAAAGGAGGAAAAGGAACGAAAGGAGAACAAGGAGGGGCAAGAGCAGGAGAACGATAGCGAAAAGAGTAAGTGAGAACAAGTGCTGAATAGGATAGGGAGAAGGGAAGAAAAAGTGGTACACACGGCATTACAGATACAGATACAAATAAACTAATTGCTATAACACATAAAGAATAAAGATCCAGGCAACTAAGACTAAGTGGGAGATGTGATAGGAATGGCAGAGTGAAAAAGTTGCAAAGCTGCAAAACGGAAAGTCAGAGAACGAAAAATCTAAGAAGATAAAAAACTAATGAACAAAAGAAAGGAGGAGGAGGAATGAAACAAAAAGAAAATAAAACTGGGAAAATTGCTCTATGTATTAGGAGTTAATTGGAGACGGGTTGAAAGACATTTCTTACGAGTAACACTAAGAGGCAAACAGCCTCTTGAGTAATTGCATACTTAAGTACAGATAGATATATATATATATATATATATATATATATATATATATATATATATATATATACACATATATATAAACTATATATATATATATATATATCATATAGAATTATACAATATACATATATATAATATATATATATATATAATTATATACATGCATACATACATATATATATATACATATATATATATATATATATATATATATATATATATATATATATATATATATATACGTATATACATACATATATATATATACTATATATATTATATATATATATATATATATATATATATATATATATACACACACACACTCATATATATATATATATATATTATATATATATATATATATATATATATATATATATATATCTATATATATATATATATATATTTAAAATATATATATATGTACAATATATATTATTATATATAGTACATATATATATATATATATATATATATATATAATATATATATATATATATATATATATATATATTAATACATATAATTTTATATATATATATACATATTATATTATATATATACATTTATATATATTATATATATACATTTATATATCTATATATATACACGACGTTTTTATATTCACAACATTCAAAGAAAAATAACGTTGAATATCGAAATTCACTCTACCCTGTAACTATCTTACATCTAAAGGGGATTACTCCCAAGGTATCGTGGTATCAATGTTGAAACGATATTTGTGAATATATGCATTTTATATTTGTGCACATAAATGTATTTAATAAATACATATATATATTATATATATATATATATATATATATATATATATATATATATATTATATATATTGTGACGTTTATAGATCGTTCGTCTACCCAAATATCAACTAAATAATTTGATTTGGAAAACGGCAGCCATTTCTTTGGAATATCAGCTGATTTTTAGTAAACGCGGGAAACCCAAAACCCACCAGCTAGAGATAGAGAGTTCCCCAGTTGGGGGAAAAGAGTCTTTTATCAGCTGTAGGGACGTATCTCAAAAGGGAAGGATGAAGGCAGATTGGTACTTCTTAGACCTAGATCTTAAGCTCCTTTCCTGTGACCCTCTGCTGGCTGTATGCTTGTTTTCCAGGATTTGCCTTGATCGTGGGGGGTTAAGCTGACTTCCAACCCCCAAGCAACCCACCTGAATTCTGTCTCAGTCGGCTGCGAGACGTGATCTCGGACAGAGGTCAAATTACCTGCCTTCCTGTTAGGCCTATCCAGGGTGTGAGTGGCGCGCCGATGACCCAGGCCTCAGACAAAGGGGGGGCCCAAGCTTTTCTACAAAGGTCCACACTGAACACGACATCCAGGTACGTCTTGTGGAACAGCATATTGCCAGTCTCTCCCTTATCACCTATTATCATTTTGATCCTCATTCTCCCAATTCGATTTCCAGCAACAAAAGGAATTCATCCGTTTGTTCCCTCTCATGGCCGCATGCTTCCCCTTGTGTGATCGTCCAGACCAATGGAGTCATTGCATACTTCAGTGAAACCTTAAAAGTTCCTTCTCCCCAGTATTAGAGAATTAATTAATCAAAGCAAGAAGTCATTTTTTCTTTTATCTCGTTTAATCTGGGATTCTTTTCCAGATTCCATGAGTCACGTGCCGTCTCTCTGCCCGCAAGTGTGCATTACCCCAAGTGAATGAAAATCAGCTTGAATTGAATGAGAGATTCTAAGCCCCAACGTGGGGGCCAATATCATTTACCTTTTCTCCAGGCCAGCACGGGCCTTTTTTGTAAATAAATAGCTGTAAAGTAACGAGCTGAGTTTTCTGGCGACCTTTTCCTCTAAAGAAATTATCAATAATAATCAGTTTTACGGTAAGTTTCAATTAATATCAACTTGTCTTCCTTCAATTATTTCCGTTTTACGTATATAGCCTCTCTCAAGGCCAGCTATAATACGTAAAATTGGCGAATCTTGCCAACATCGAATCTGGGCTTGCTTAAAAAAGCTTGTAAATCGCGTTATCCGTTGTAAAACGTAAACTGTAAATTATTTTACAAAAAGTAAATCAAGCACACTTGCAGGGAAAGAAGACACACTGACTCACGGTAAGGTATTCCATTCATTAATATGATTATTCTACAACCAATGTTAGCTTAAGGTACGTTTAAGTATTTTCTGGATGAAGTGTTTTAAAAGAGCGTAGGTAGAAATTTATTATATTTGTAACGGCCAGAGCGCGAGCGAATTCTGTTATTTTGTAAATCGCATTGTTGTAGGAGCTCACACGAACACGTGTGCAGATAGATACCAGAAAGGACCAGATCAAACTAGGGAAGTGCTTTGCCAGGGTTATTGCTGTATTAGAAAGCCTAGCTAGTTAGGAGTGTGTTTTACGAATAGTTACGGCAAAAGAAGTGTACAATTCTTTTGTCTGTGATATGTTAGGGAATTCATTTTAACTTAGTTTTCATTCCAAGTGTGGTAACCGCTTACCTCTCAGCTTAGTAAGCTTTCGCGCCTGCGCAGTCTCAACCAGCCTTCGTTTTCGCTCACAGCGGCAGCCATGGTTTGTTTACCATTTAAGAATTACCTAAACAATTTAAGCAAAAGTAACGTAAGTCTCAAGTTTTAAACGTTTTGTAAATATATCAATCTCGTACTAGTATCTATCGTTCTGCCAGAGAAATTAACGTAATTCGCCTTGAATAAGAAAGTAGAATTTG
Organism: Macrobrachium nipponense; assembly: GCF_015104395.2. Lineage (NCBI taxonomy): Eukaryota > Metazoa > Arthropoda > Malacostraca > Decapoda > Palaemonidae > Macrobrachium > Macrobrachium nipponense. Next base: position 21,983,796 of record NC_061110.1, on the reverse strand, counting down.
TGTTGTAAATTGCCTTCGCATTTACAGAGAATCAGCTGATTCGCCATCACTGCTAGCCCGCGCTGGTCAGCTCGCTCACGTGTTTTCACCTCGCATCGCTCACTCACTCGCTCGCTGAGCGAAGTTTCATTTCACTTCGTACTTAAACGTAAACTCATTCGCAAGTGTTTGCTAACATTTTCATTTTAAAATCTGACCGTCATTCACTGTTCACAGGGACCTAGTAATCTTACATAAAGTTAACGTAAATCTCAAGTAGAGTAAATCACAAGAATTTGTTAACGTAAAACGCGTCTTTGTAAAATTCATATTGAAACGCAAATCATTTCATAAGCGCAAGCCGCTAACATTAACGTAAAAATCGTTCACCACGAGCGCGTTATCATTTTCAATAAACGTTATCCAAAAGCAATTCTTTCATTAAAAACGTTAACGTAAGTAAATCATTTAACGCAATTTGCGTCATATTAAACTAACATTAGTAGTTCAATTCAATATAAGGGAGTTCATTCATATATCATTTTTCACCCTCTCCGAGAGAGAGAGAGAGAGAGAGAGAGAGAGGAGAGAGAGAGAGAGAGAGAAACCCAGTATTCACGAAGCCAAGAGTACTACATCTTACCACTAATTATAGCATGCAGAATTAAACATTATTTTAGTCTCTTGTGTCTTTCATTTACACAGCGTGATACATACGCGCATGTGTCCATTGCAGTTTGCAAGCATTTATTTATTTCATTTATCGAGTACTTCAGCGAGGGACTGAACATTCCTAAAATTTCCCATTACCTGTCGTTGCCGACCCCGTGGTCTTGTTCATTTTTATCACAAAAGACTTGCGTATACGCAAGCACAATTCGCACAGTGTGCCAGCAAATTCATTACTTCCAGACAGGGAAGTCGTTACCCAGTTTAGGACTGGCCACCACCAGTGCACGTCAGGTCTTACCATTTTACAGTGCCACTAATTCTTGACACTGTCCATCGACTGGCTGCTGAAGTACTCCCACCTTTTACTTTCTCTCCTCCACCATTACACTCTGCCATGAGCAGTGCCATTTCACTTCAGTATATTTAAGTATACTGCATGTAGTGTCCGGGACACACCCAAAAGCACGATACCAGTGCCCAAGGAACGCCTCCATAAGTGCCATTGCACCTGTACAGGCTGTACAGGTAGCCCTATACCTGCGTGTCCGTCCTACGGAACGCCCATTCATTAGAGTATCCACCACTTTGGATCACTGAACCAAGAAACGCCTCCTCATAAAGTGCCGTGCACCTGTATTGGACCTACAGGTAGCCCATTCCAACGTCTCCCAAGTTGGGAACGCCCGTAAGTGTGACGTACGCCGCACACTTCCTTCGATTTTTTCACCTCATCAGAAGGTGCCATTCACAAAGTGCCACCGAGCAACCCACCCCCGTCTTTTCAGACTTTTCATTACCACGTTGCAGACACATTTCCAAGTGAGTGCCACTTTACCCAGTAGGCACTCCCATTCCATCCATTACCCTTTCCTGGCCATTATTTTCATTTTCATCAGAGCCTCTACTGCAGCCTAAGGGAAATGTCTTCCCCTGATTCCCGCGACTTCTTTGCCAGAGAGCTAGAGAAGCTCGGAGCCCTCATACTCTGGGCAAGGAGGCCGGTACACTGGACCAGCACTTGACAGTGGATAAAGGTTGCAGCAGGCTGCTGCGCGCCAGCAGGGAAAGGAAGAAAGAGAAGCAGAGAGGAAAGCCGGAGAAGCAGAGAGAAAAAAGAAAGAGCAGAGAGGCCGAAGAAAGCCAGAGAGGAAAGCCAAGAAGCAGAGAAAAGGAAAGAGATGAAGAGAGAAAGCATGAGCTAGCTCTCAATAGATGACGCAATCTCTCTGCTAGTTTCTAAGCCCCAGACCATGAGCTGGACTCCCGGTAAGAGGTGGTTGCGGAGGTTCTGCACCACTTGTTGTGTGCGTGGGCATGCTGTGGATTCCGACCAGTGCCCAAGTCGGTCTCTACCTTGGGAGGAGAGCTTCCAGGGTGAACTTCTCCAAGGCTACCATGTAGCCCTGCCTGATGAACAGTCTCCTACGGCCTATCAGTGGGTACAAGTCATGGCCGACACCGAAGCCCAGGTCTCCCTTATTTCCAGAAAGGCATTGCCTAGGGGTGCCAAAATCCAGACGAACGAAGAAATTCAGTTTTGAATGGATTGATGGTAACCTCTATTCTGTTCCTTCGGTCCTTCTGAATGTAAAAATGCCCTTTCTGGACCAGGTGACCAAGGAAACCACATTGTGCCGCCTGGCGTAGTGACCAATTTCATGATGTTTATCAGGTGATATTGGGCCGAGATTTAACTTAAGCCGTATCTCCCCTGGACGCAGCTCCCACTACCAGATGCACCGGATCCCTCCCGCAGCATGCCTCATCAACAATCATCAGTTTTAGATTCAGAGGCTAGTGCCGTCCGTGTCCCAGACATCCCTTTTATTTTGTGAACCTGGCCCTGACCCAGTTCACAGCCCGAAGTTTCTTCTGCATCATCTCAGCCTCTTACCATCTTACCGCCTACCTCCTCCACTTTGGAAGAGGTAAGCCCACCAGTTAACCCCGGACTTGCTTCCGAGGATGATTCAACGGAGGTTTCCTTAACCTCCCTACCTCACATCACTGCCAGAGAGGACTCTTCACCTGTGCCAGAGCACACTGCCAGCCTTGGTGACTCCACAGATTCGCAACCTGTGGGGCCATCTCGGCCTTACCATCCAGTGCCACGGAAGAGGTTCTGGAACAAGTTCTGCCGCGACTGTGGCCACAAGGGTCACATGTCTGCAAAACTAAGGAGGGTGCGCTAATCATAATATTCCTGCCATCGCAATGGCTGTTACTAATCCTTCTTCACTAGGACCCCCAGCCTAAGGGCCCTATAACCGTCGCACCCCTCCAAAGCCATTATCAGCCAAGCCACGTCAGAGCCTACGACGACTCTGGCGCTCAAATCTCCCTGATACGGGAAGACCGAATCCCCCGAGGGGCAAACGTCGATAGACGTCATTTAATCACCATCGAAGGTATCAACCATATCAAGCTGATCCTTCCGACCGTCCAATTGAGGGTCACCAGACCTCATTTTTCCAGAATTTGTACCCTTGCAGTTGCAAGCTACATTCCAGGAGGTTACGACCTCCTCCTAGGGCAAGACATGAAGTCTCCCTCGCATTCCAAAAAGCCTAGGGGTCCTAACCCCACAACAAATCACTCCAAAGCAAGGAGTCATCGAAATTCTACTTCCTCCGGGAAGTACGTCCACCACAGTCTCCCCCTGTTACCAAGGAGGGAGATTGACCATTCACAGTTCCGTTGCAAAACCTGCAACGTAATAGGGCACTCCACGAATTGGCCTAGGTGCCCTAGCGACTACCAGCAGCGGACAATGTCCACTTTCCACAAGGCTTAGCCTTCCAAAGAGACAGGAGCCTCTGTCTCCCATTTCCAAGGGCACGCTGAGAGGTATTGCACCTCCGGTACCCGCCACAGGTCCAGTCGACCTCAACTCTCTGCCAGTGCCACTTGGCAGCACTGAGCAATGCAAGCTCCGTCCAGCCTGGACGTAGAGCCACCACCGAACTTGACCTCTGCGCCTGGCCCTGAGCTAGCGCCACTAACCTAACCAAGGATCCTCCTACAGGAGATCCTCCAACAGGCATGGAGCTTACCGCAGCCCATGGCCAACCCAAGGTCCATGAGTCTTCTTCACCTCACCACTGTCACCCGAGGATGAACCTCCGGCAGACCTAACCTTCATACCTCCTCTGGAAAACCAGGAACTGCCCGACCAGGAGTCAGCCTGGAGTTTTCCCCTTACGTACGCGCTGTCGCAGCAGCCGAAGTGAGGCCTCCCCTACAGTAGGTTTCCCCACCTCTACGACAGACGGTTGCCGCAGATACCGAAGTAGAGTGTTCTCCTGAAATCCCTCAGGCTACCACTGCCTCTGCTCCTGCCGGCGTTTCTGGCCTTTCCCCAGAGTCAGGTGCCTCCGTCTACTCCTAGGACTGGTATAGTCAGGTCCTGGAGGAATAAGAAGAAGAAGAAGAAGGGACGTAACCAATCATTAACAAACTAACCCAAGAGCCACATGCTGTCCTTGACACCTGTGCCCGAGGTACAGTGTCGCATTCAATTGCAGAGTGATCCTGGCACCTACCCAGAGAAGGTAGCCAGCCTGATCTCTGCCAGTAGAACTAACCCTCTAACCCTAGAAATTGTGATCCTAACACCTCATGTAAATGTCATAATTACCTCATTACATTTCCATCCTGGTAATGCACTAACCACTCATCATCCTCACGCTTCATTACCTCACCTCATGTATTTTAAACAATTCCGGCGACAAACATTACTTGCTGTGCGTACCACACTCTGGAATGATTGCGTCTCCCTTTAACTGTATTGAGTAGGTTAGGCTAATGATTTAGTACCAGGGCATTACGTTGTAGTAGAAAGTAGAATTTTCAAGTAACCTTATCTAGGGGTAGAGTAGACTGTCGTCACAGACAACCCGTAGTTATTACTTAGGCTAGATTACATCACTACATGAAGTTAGTAAACTTAGCATCTTTGCCTATAAGTTAGGTAGGCATTGTAGTCAGCGTATCGCTGCTCAAAAAACTTCAAGTACAGTAGGAGAACTGGGTAGTCGAGACGATCAATTTATTTAAGCCAAGACCTTCACGCCCGAAAGGGAGTGAATGCTTTCTTAACAGGGGGAGCTGTGACGTTTATAGATCGTTCGTCTACCCAAATATCAACTAAATAATTTGATTTGGAAAACGGCAGCCATTTCTTTTAGAATTATGCAGCTGATTTTTAGTAAACGCGGGAAACCCAAAACCCGCCAGCTAGAGATAGAGAGTTCCCCAGTTGGGGAAAAGAAAAAAGTCTTTTATCAGCTGTAGGGACGTATCTCAAAAGGAAGGATGAGGCAGATTGGTACTTCTTAGACCTAGATCTTAAGCTCCCTTTCCTGTGACCCCTCTGCTGGCTGTATGCTTGTTTTCCAGGATTTGCCTTGATCGTGGGGGTTAAGCTGACTTCCAACCCCAAGCAACCCACCTGAATTCTGTCTCAGTCGGCTGCGAGACGTGATCTCGGACAGAGGTCAAATTACCTGCCTTCCTGTTAGGCCTATCCAGGGTGTGAGTGGCGCGCCGATGACCCAGGCCTCAGACAAAGGGGGGGCCCATGCTTTTCTACAAAGAGCCACATTTTCTACAAAGGTCCACACTGAACACGACATCCAGGTACGTCTTGTGGAACAGCATATTGCCAGTCTTTCCCTTATCACCTATTATCATTTTGATCCTCATTCTCCCAATTCGATTTCCAGCAACAAAAGGAATCATCCTTTTGTTCCTCTCATGGCCGCATGCTTCCCTGTTGCATTCTTGTCCTTTAGTACTTAGGTCCTAAGAAGACAGGGTGGTCATTCACGTACTTTATTATGGTATATCAATTACAAGTAAGGAGACCCATGCTTATGCTGGCTTCCCAGTTTGTGGATGGCGGGAGGATTTCTACAACAACTCCCAGAAGGTTCACATAGTAGAATGAGAGAGTAGTGTTTCTCAATACATTACACTCCTCCCCCCTTGTTAGGTTAACAGACAAAAATTTAAATTTGTTCAATGAGTCTCCTAGGTTTCTTACTTACTCTGGTAGATTTTCTTACAATGGCACCAGTACACAATTACTGTTCTCTGATCCTACTACTTCTACATTGGGATTCACAAATCATACCCGAGTTCTGAATAGTGTTATTTGTTTCTTCTAATCCTTGTACATTACGGGGAGAAGAAACTACAGGAACATAAGGAATCATTGTATCTTCTAATAGTGACGGTTCATCAGTTACTCTAGTATTATACATTTTTCTCTCAAATAACTGTGAAAGGTGACGCTTCCAAGTCAAAATACCATTAACCTCTACAGAAACAAATAATTTCTTTCACCAAGAACTTTGATAATCTTAGCTTCCACCCATTCTGGTCCTTTACCAAAATTCTTGGCATATACTGCATCGCCAACTCTGAATTTAGACTCATGAACATAACACTCATCTCTTTGTTTAGGCATTATAACATCTAATGGACCCTTAAATTTCCTTCCAAACAATAATTCAGCTGGGGAGCAGCCAGTAGAAGACTGTACTGTACGTCTATAGGTATACAAAAATTTGGCCATTCTGGTTTTTACAGGCAAATTACAATCAAACTTTTTGAAATTAGTTTTGAATATTCGGACAGCCCGTTCTGCAAGCCCGTTTGTACTTGGATTATATGGTGCTCCTGAACAATGTCTAACACCATTTTTCTGAAAGAAATTCTGAGTCTTCCCTAGACAGAAAAAACAAGTTACATTATCAGATACAATTGTGTCAGGAATACCATAATTATGCAAAACATGACCTTAAACACTGTATGGTACCCTCTGAAGTTATATTCTTGCAAGCATAGACATCAATAAATTTTAGAAAAGGAATCAATAATAATCAAATATTGCATGTTGTCAATGGGTCCACAATAATCTACATGCAAGCGGGACCAAGGTCTATCTACTGACGGCCAAGATAAAGGTGAAATGCCCTTATGTTTGAGATTTGTTATGCATAATGCACAGTTGGAAGTTATTTGTTCTAAATCTTGGTCCATGTTGGGCCAATATACAAAAGACCTTGCTTCAGCTTTCATGGCAACAATACCCTGGTGGCCCTCGTGAAGCATTTCCATAACACGCTTTCTCAACATCTCAGGAACCAAAATACGATTCCTATAGAGTAATACATTGTCATGCAAAGAAAGATCATTTCTCAATTTATAGAAAGGTAACATACAAATTTCCATCACCTTTCCTTGGGGAACCCCTTCCTTACATAATCTCGTACTCTGCATAAAACAGTGTCTCTTTCTATACATTCTTTTACCATTGTAACATCAAAAGAATTCTTATCCAAAATATTAATCAAATTTACATATTCTCCTGGTACATGAAAATCAGCATCATCTCTACACAATGGTAGCCTACTAAGAGCATCTGCCACTGTATTATGCACTCCCTTAATGTGTTCAATTTTAAAATCAAAACCTGATAGAAATAAAGCCCACCTTTGAATACGAGCATTAGATAATTGTGGAATAGACTTACTAGGGTTAAATAGATGAGTCAAGGGTTTATGGTCCGTCCTGATAACGAACTTCCTACCCAAAAGATAATCAGAAAACTTCTTGACTCCAAAAATAATGGATAGAGCCTCTCTATCAATTTGAGAATAATTACACTCAGCATTAGATATTTTCTACTTTTGAAAGAAATAGTAGAAATTCTATCCTTATATTCTTGCTTAAGAACAGCTCCCACTCCTTCAGGGCTAGCATCAACTTCTAAAATCATGGTAGCATTGGGGTTAAAATTATCCAAAATATCAGCTCTTCCCAAAGCTTCCTTAATACTCTGAAAAGCTTCTTCATGAACTGCTGCCAATGAAACTCCACATTCCTTTTGAGGGTTAAATTATATAAAGGACATAAAATAGAGCTGAACTGAGGTACAAACCTATTGTAATAAGTACATAGCCCCAAAAATGATTTTAAAGACTGAACAGAGCTTCCAAAATTGCCTCTATTTTCTTTGGGTCAGGTTTAATTCCATCACAACTTAAAATGTATCCTAAATAAGGTACTTCCTAGAACCAATAATACATTTATCTTTATTCAATTTAACATTTCTCTGTTGCAAAATTGATAAAACCTTACATAAACTCTTGTCATGTTCCTCCTTGGTAGCTCCGACAATCAATATGTCATCTAAAAATACATGAACACCCTCAATATTTGCCAATAATTCAGAGATAAACCTCTGAAATATACCTGGTGCTGACGACAACCCAAAAGGCAATCTATGAAACTTATATAATCCCAAATGAGTATTCATAATCAAATATTGTTGAGAATTTTCACTCACAGATACCTGTAAATATGCATTTTTCAAATCCAATTTCGAAATATACTGACAAGAACCTACATTTGCCAAAATATCATCCAATCTCGGTAATGGGGGAAGGTATTAACACTGGTTTGGGTATTGAGATACTTACAATCTACACAAATCCTTATTTCACCATTAGGCTTCATTACAGGAACAATAGGACTGGCCCAATCTCCAGCATGCTCGACCTTGCTCACTATATTTTTACTTTCTAGTTCTTTCAAACTATTCTCAATTTTACATTTATAATGATAAGGAACAGATCTAGCTTTAAAATACTTAGGCACAGCATTTTTCTTTTAACATTAATTGACATTCATAATTTGTAATGGGTGATCCTTCCACCACCTGATACTCATTGAACATTTTTACACAATCAAGCTCAGGCCTAGATGCACTACTTGGGGTAATAAGAGGACCTTTAAATTTATCATCACACACATTATCAATTTGTACCCACTGGTATTTCAATTTCTTCATCAAAGACCTGCCTGCTAAATTTAAATCATTATCTACAACAAAAAACTTTTGTCCCTGGACCATTTGGCCTTTAAAAGAAACATCACAATTTATTTCACCGTACACTTGCATTTCAGCTTTATCATAATTTGCTAAGCGTTTCCTTGTTGGTAATGGGGTAAATTCAATTTATTAGCATCATGCCGTGAAATAGTGGATGCACCACTGCCAGTGTCTAATTCAAACTCTAGGGGAAACCCATTTAACCTTAAAATTTCTCTATATGGTTCCTCATAATCATCGACAAAATCAATAGAATTCACATTAACATCAAAAGTTTCAATAAATCATAAGAATCATGGAAACTTTCATTAACAGGAATATGCTTACTAGTAGACTCCTCTACATCATGCACTGTATTAACATTCCTAGATTTTATTTCTAGCCTTTTTATTGGGACACACTGTACTAACATGGCCTTCCTTGCCACAGGAATAACATTTAGCATTCTTAAATCTACAATTATTAGCTAAATGGTTATCGCGCCCACAATGAATGCATTTACTTTGAACTTTACAATAATCACTTTTACCTCTCCCTTTAGAGTCTGCACTAGAATTAGGCCTAGGCCTAATTACCTTATGCCTAACCTTGTTAACAGTACCTGCAGGCCTATTATCTATAAAAGAACTTGAAGTAGGACTACATTCAGTAACATAAGCAGTTTCTAAATTGGTAACCTTGGCAAGTAATTCACGAGAGGAGATTGATTTAAAACTCAAAAGGATCAGCTAATAAAACCTTAAAAATATACTTCATTATCAATACCAACCAATAATTGTTCCTTCAACCTTCGGTCAAAATCACTATTAAATTCACACTGTTGAGCTAACAATTTTAGTTCTGCATAATATTCCTTCACGGACTCACTACTTTTCTTCTTCCTCTGTAGGAAATCACACAATGCTTCTATGATAACTTGGTTTTGTTATAAAATGCGACTTTAGTTGATTTACTAGGTCATCAAATGGAACTGCAGACGGCAATTTCGGTGCTGTTAACTTACAGATAGTGGAAAATGTCTCTACTCCAACTGAAGAAAGCAACAAAGCCCTTTTTGCTGTCGCCTCTGTTACTTCATTTACTTCACAATTCATGGAAAATAGATCCAGCCAACAAGATAATTCCAACTTATCTGGGTTAAACTCGGGAATTGTCGGTCTCCTTGCTGCTGCCATCCTTCCTGACAGGGTATGGAACTTCGGTAGTCCCCAACAATACAGCTGAATTCAGGCTACTCGAATACTGGAGTCTGGACGTTGGCCAGGCCTAAACTGGTATGCTAGGCTAGATACGGTCCGGCTGTCGTTAGTACACTAACTCTCCTTCAATGTGACATACCTCTTCGTACACTGGGTTCTTCCTCGTCGCCACTGTTGCATTCTTGTCCTTGTTAGTACTTAGGTCCTAAGAAGACAGGGTGGTCATTCACGTACTTTATTATGGTATATCAATTACAAGTAAGGAGACCCATGCTTATGCTGGCTTCCCAGTTTGTGGATGGCGGGAGATTTCTACAACAACTCCCAGAAGGTTCAACATAGTAGAATGAGAGAGTAGTGTTTCTCAATACATTACATTCCCCTTGTGTGATCGTCCCAGACCAATGGAGTCATTGCATACTTCAGTGAAACCTTAAAAGTTCCTTCTCCCCAGTATTAGAGAATTAATTAATCAAAGCAAGAAGTCATTTTTTCTTTTATCTCGTTTAATCTGGGATTCTTTTCCAGATTCCATGAGTCACGTGCCGTCTCTCTGCCCGCAAGTGTGCATTACCCCAAGTGAATGAAAATCAGCTTGAATTGAATGAGAGATTCTAAGCCCCAACGTGGGGGCCAATATCATTTACCTTTTCTCCAGGCCAGCACGGGCCTTTTTTGTAAATAAATAGCTGTAAAGTAACGAGCTGAGTTTTCTGGCGACCTTTTCCTCTAAAGAAATTATCAATAATAATCAGTTTTACGGTAAGTTCAATTAATTTCAACTTGTCTTCCTTCAATTATTTCCGTTTACGTATATAGCCTCTCTCAAGGCCAGCTATAATACGTATATATATATGTATATATATATATATATATATATATATATATATATATATATATATATATATATATATATATATATATATATATATATATATATATATATATATATATATATATATATACAAATACATATACAAATATATGTACAAATACTAACATAGATGTTTGCTCATATGTAAATTATAAAATTTTATTTAAAGAGCACGAAAGTGCTCTGTATGTTTCTCTTTTGTTATTCCTATGGCCTCTTACACACACATTCAAATAAGTATTTGTATATATATATATATACAATATAATAATATATATATATAATATATAATTATATATTAATATATATATATATATATATATATATATATATATATGATATATATTATATATATAGTATATACATACGTACATACATACATATATAATTTAGATCCCGCTATGAACATGAAAACTTTAATTATAAGAATTTTAAATAAAAACACTCAAATTTATCGAAATTAAATTTTCAACCTATTCAGATTTATAAAAACATTCCCCTAAAACTCTAAGAACGACCTATGACATAAAAAAGGAAAACACAAAAACCAACAACTCTGGTCAGACAGCATCTAAGATACATCCTTCATAATTATGATGCCCTATTTTATAAATCAATGTTTGTCAACAGAAAACATCTGAGGCTTATAGCTTTATACAGTACCGAAGACCGGTTTTGTGGGAAACTGCTGTTAATAGTTCAACTAAGGGTGTCATGCAGTTTAATATCCTATACATCATTATGTTTCCAATGCTGGATCCTTAGAAAAAAAATGCCATTGAAAATTAACACATTGTGTACTTACAAAAGGATGAAGAGAACTGCTTGTTCCAGTCACCTCCAACCCATAGTTTGGTGTTTAGAATACCAGTTTGTTACGTAGTATACTTTCGAGTATATTCAACCGAAGGATGCCCTCTGGAACAATCACTGATTATATGTAACGTCAGTTCTACGGGGGAGACCAATTCTGCCTAGGTGCTAAAGCACATGACGGAATCTGGTATCTTTCAGCAGAGGTAGTTATGGTAGCGCTTTTGACCTGTGGCCTCCTATCAGAAAAAGGCAGTTTCTTGAGGAAGCCTTTTTTTTTTCTTTACTGCCGTGTGCAGAGCCCCATCTCTTTAAATTTGCTAAAGTCATTTCAAGTGCATTATTCCGTCTACAAATCACAATATACAGACATATAACACTAAATGTATGGCAAGCCAGGTGGAAAATTGAATGCGTCACCAATGCTTACAAAAGCAACCTAAATAATTTTCTTGGTAACTGAGGTACCGCAAGGCTCTGAGTCTGGGGCTGTTCAGTGTTCAGCTCGATGAAAGTATTGTCATATCAGGGGGCTACACGTATCGATCAATTCATGGCGATAGGAATAGAAAAAGACGTAGAAATAATATAACTTCTCACAAAGATGTATGCAAGATGAGCACTGTTTACAAGCAGAGGGGCGTGGCTGCCAAGGGACATGGCCATCTAAATGCCCTAGTACTTTTTAATTTGCATCGTACGGCGGCCGGCCCTGTCCTGTCACACGCTGGAAGGCTTGTAATATAACTAGACCGTGGGTAAAGTATAGACAATAATTTATAGTTTTCTAATTTTCCATTTATTCTATTTTTGACTGCATGTTCGTGAAACGAATTCTAATGAGTAAACAACGCTTATTTTTCATTTGCACATTTATCTGAGATTTCCCTGATCCCTGCACGCTATTTCCTCATTAAGTCTGTTTTAAGCTGAATTATATCAAGGACCTCTTTTTGTAGTATCTACTTCGTATTCATGTACCTGTATAATCCATCTCTGCTATCATAATTCAAAACTGTTCTGGGCCTTTTAAAGTTCTATATTACTGTCGCAAGTTTTTTTTTACCCTGAGGAACTGAATTTGAGCAACAAACTTGATACAAACAGACACACACACGAACGCACACATTATATATCCAAGATACTATCAATTACACAAAGATACTCAAGTTAAGCATTTGAGCCGTACCACGGCGCCAGTAGAGACATCTGGCGGCTTTGGGTATGAATCACCAATACTGTGACGTCACGCACCCTGGTCTCTCGCACACGGTTAACCAAAACAATATGCTACCCATAGTCGTAAGGTAGACTATAGGACTTGCTGTTTGCCCATATATCTTTTTATTCATTCATTCATTCTACCATTGATAATGCCAAGTATTTGGCTGTTCTAATACACATGAAAAAACGAAAAACTCGAATATGAAATACCGTCGTTTTCCAAAAGAAAAGCCATACAAAGACCAGTGGGTACATGCCTATTGTGAGGACCAGAGATTAAGACAGGTAGCTGGGTACTGATGATTTATTTACAGACAAACTGGGTTGACATAGTGTTCTCTGATGATCCCCATTTAATCAAATTAGTAAGAAATAGTTTATTGACTCGTTTTTTCCTTAATAATGAAGTGTATTTCAGCTTCTAGCATACGAGAAATACTTAGTAAAACCAAAACAGACTATGGGCTCACACATAAGATCAATAAAATGCATTTAAATGTAACTGGTAAAAAAAAACAGCGCGTTAAATTAGCAGTGAAAATGGTGTCTACATCATGTGCCAATTCAGAAAAATATTTAGGCGAAAGGGGAGAGTTGAAGTGTCAAAACTGAAGTGACTTCCGATTTTATTCTTTTAATAATGAATGATTGGCTCGACATCATGAATTCTTCTTGCATGTATGGAGAGTTTGGTAAAAGCACTGCTTTTGTTATTGATGTAGAAAAACAAACAGGCAAATTAAATTGCTCAAGGTCATCGAGTTAATGAGTATTATGAGTTAGAAGTCCTAATGCAAAAAAAAAAAAAAAAGATATATATATTCCTTCTGGAGAGAGGAATAATATATATTCCTTCTGGAGAGAGGAATAATTTTTGCATGTAAATCCACCATTGCTTTATTTAATGTTTAAAAGCCTCTCATAGTATTGGCTACCTGCTGACACAAAGATTGAATCAATATTGCCTTGAACATTTCTTTGGGTGTATAAGGCCATGGATGGTCACCGTGATCATCCAAATGCAGTGAATTTTAAATTCAGGCATAAAAAAGTTTTGTTAGGGAAGGAAATGAAGGTAATAAGTGAAAAGTGTAATATCACTTCAGTTGAAAAATCCCTTGAATCTCCCAATGAATGTGAGTATGTAACAAACGAAAGGGAGTTAGCATTAGAAATATGTCTAACAACAGATGTTTTTGATGAGGAAGAAAACCTTTTGAGAGCAAACACAGAAATAAAAAAAAGATATCGAGGGAGAAATTGAGGAGGAGGCTCTTAAATACATTTGGGGATATATTGTCAAAATATTTTGTGTGAAATACCCTGAGTTAGGAAATAAGAATAAAGAAGTACCAAGGAGTGATACTTGGATAGACTGTGTAAGTAGGGGGGAGTTGCATGTACCTTCTAGTCATCTTTTTGTTCCCAGTTAGTAATAATGCGGGAGATCTTCAATGCTGTACACGGGAAAGCACTCATAGAGGGCAAACATTGTTTTAAAAAGTTTTGCTTTGAATTGAAAAAGTCTAATATTGAAGTTCCAGCCGATGTTATAACTTTTTATGTAAAGATATCGGTGTATTTTCGAATGAGATATCTTAATAATTTGATAAAGTATAGAAAACGTCAAGGGCAACCATGCAGGGAGGCACCAAGAAAAAAGATAAAAGTTGTAACTTAATAAAATATTTTCAAAATGCAAATGTTGTTTTATTTACATTCTTTTGACACTTGAAAGATCACATTATCAAAAACATTCTCTTCTAAAAAAGATTCTTGACGGTGTGTTAGACCTACGTTCTTAATGTTCTCACCACCGCGCTCCCTCAGATGACGCAGGTGCGCAGAAGTCTTAAAAGTGGGACGCTGTCTGGCTGACCTGTTCTATCTGGACCGTGGCGGAAACGCGATCTTCCACATGATTGACGAATAGCGTCCTTTGTTTACATACTTGCATTCCGAAGGTATATTTTGGCTGCGGCTTCTGCAGCCAAACTTTAATTTTTGTGGGTCACATTTTGAATTTACAAAAACACCCGCTAAAAATGAATATTATAGTTGCGATTTCATAAGAAATACGACTGTATTACGTTTGTAGTGCTGGCCAACATTCATGGTGTAAAACTGAAAATTCTGAATACATGGCATAAAGAGAAAATCTTGAATGCATGGGTTTTACATTCGTGACGTATGTAGGTCCTGATGCCTCATGTGACGTCACTGACGGCTTTACATTACAATCACTTGGTGGCTTTCGTAGCAAGCATCTTCTTATGGGAAAAAAATTCTAGTCGAGTATCTTTGTGTTCTCTCTCTCTCTCTCTCTCTCTCTCTCTCTCTCTCTCTATCTTCTCTCTCTCGCTCTCTCCTCTCTCTATCCCCATATATATATATATATATATATATATATATATATATATATATATATAATATATATATATATATATATATATATATATAATATATATATATATATATAATATTATATATGATATAATATATATATAGATATATATATATATATATGATATATATAATATCACATCTCCGTGATTCATATAAATTATTCGAGCTACAATTGTCCTTTAATATCTACTTCGCTCTACCTTGGAATTAATATATTTATTTTCGTATCTGTAAACCGAAGGGGGATTTTTTGGTTGACAATAATTTCGTCCTCTCGCGGGTTCGAACCACCGTCCTATCCACAGTCTATTGATACACAAATATCTAGAACAACATATAATCCCAGAGCGGAATCTGCATGTTCTGTGAATAATAAACTCTAGATTCTAGACCCCCGGGATAGAGGTGAGATGGGCACTATCGCTGATGCTTGTGACTGATTGAGTCTTTGTTCCTTGCAAAGGTTTTCGAAAGTTCGGTTCAAATGGCAAAGCTGTCAATCTCTGACAGCCTCTTCTATTCTCTTCGTTGTAATTAACCAATCGGTAAACGAAGTATCTTTAAAAATATACACACACATATATATAATTCTTACTTTCTTTTATCTCTTTAATACGTTTTTATTGTTTTTATTGAATATTAAACTTCATAACACTCATGTTTTCCTCACAAATATCGAACGTTTTCCAACAAATCGGACATTTGTTATCAAGTTGTAAATAATCTGCTGTAAGGATAATCGCATTCTGTCTCAGTTTAATCGCCATTCCAAACTTACATACAAATATATATATATATATATATATATATATATATATATATATATATATATATATATATATATACATACATATACAAATAAGTGTGCGCGTGTGTGTATGGGTTTCTATATATCATCCATTTTTCTTTATTCTATGAGATTTTCTAACTTGCAATAATTTGACTGAAGCAGGTTCTCTTACTTCTTATATATACCTTTTTGACAAACTATCATTTTCCGTATCCCTAGTCACTGCAGTACTTAACATTAATGTACGTCCAATTTTATTTATTCCGGTAAGATATGCAAAGAAGGTTCACAGAAAACAAACCTTTATTACATAATAATTCCTTCACTTGCAGTGCTTTGAAATACGAGGAATAAATAACGAATTGACGGTGCTCTTCACAAATATTACATGAATGCTTCATTTGTCCTTCAAGAGTCGAAATATCAAGACAGTTTTACATTATTTTTATTACCTCAGACGAATTCTAATAAAAAAAATTCTAAGTCGAAATTATATGAATCAAGTCCCATTTTGACTTCGATGAAGTAATAATGGCAACTCATAATATCCGCATATGCCTACAAGAGACTGATTCAACGAAGTCACGAAATAACATTCACTCGAAAACAAGTTCTTCTTGAGGACGCATTTTTTTTTGTTTTTTGTTTTCATTGGGAGCTTCTCGCGTGACCTTTTCTGTATTCAGTTTCATGCATTGTTTATTATGATACGAACCGACTTCTTCCTCCCTGTATAGAAATGATTTATGTGATTTGCGGTTAAAATGAGTGAAAATAAATTGTCTCTTTTGTACACATGTAAAGCTTTCATGTTAAGTTCAGTGGTCTTGAATGCACCGATACTATTTTCAAACTAGCGTTTCATAATCACTTGTCAAGTTGTTTTTATTTACGCACCAATCAACCATGTTTGAATTTTGCAAAGGGTGTATTCACAAACACCCACTAAAAAGAAATGTTACCATGTTCAATATGGTGAGCATTCATTATTTAGTTGTTCTTAACGACTGAACAGTAAATCAGATCATTTATTTGTGAAAAGAGTCATTACATCAAAACAACTTTATCCATTACGTTCAGGAGACGTAACTGATTACGTTTTCAAAAAAAAAAATCTATGGAATGATTTGCGAGGCATTTGAATGAGTTGTTCATCTGTTAATTCTCCCACTTTCGTAAAGAAAGAATAATTGACACGAATAGCATGACGCTGACAACACCAAGTTCATCAAACAAGTTGCATTGCATAATTTGATCATTCAGCGATAACGTAACATTCCAAGGCTACAAGGTGAGATCGTTTTAAGTTCTGCATTACGTTATAATTCATAACGATGAGACTGATTCTAGGAAATTCAACTGGAAATTAGGACACCTTACCTCATGTCCTTCGATTTTCATTATAATTTCCTTTGCCTATCTATCTATCTATCTACCTATCTATCTATCGAAGCGCCGTTTCTTGGACGATGGCGGTCATTTGCCTCCACCTCTCGATCTCTAGTCGCTTGTATTAGTTCTTTACAGTGTAATCTCCTTCCAAGTTTCCCACCGAGATGTCCAAGTATTTTACTCTTTGTCTACCTCTCGCTCTCCACACCTCTCTATCCTTCCAGTAAGGCACAAATGCTCTATCTTCTCACTTCTTATTATATGTCCAATAAAATTCATTTCTCTCTTCCTTATTTCTCTTACAAGGGCTCTCTGTGCTCCAATTCTTGCTAACACCTCCACATTTGTCACTTTATCTGCCCATGATATTCTCAGCATTCTTCTATAGAACCCCATCTCCACTGCTTTCAACTTGGCTTTCAATTCCTTTGCCTAATAAGAATTAATTAATAATCGCGCAGGAAAAACAATTCAATCCGTGTGTCCATAGACGACGTATGGGCTTACGTAAGGGCGTTGCTAAGGACTTGTGCAGGATGTTTGTGCGTAAGAGGTATTTCTCCTACAGCATCATGGGTATGGCACCGACAGAAGATGATATAGGCCTATATCATTTCGCTCTCTATACATTAAGAGGGACTGATGAGAGATGTCTGATTATTCCTATAGGAGAGCGAGTCCCAAGGCGTCTACAAACACCCACCCCCTTCACCCACAAAGGAGAGAGAGAGAGAGAGAGAGAGAGAGAGAGAGAAGAGAGAGAGAGAGAGATAAGGCTACTACTGGGGTCATGATGATATCTGACTTGTTGAGTTAAAAGTACTGTTATCTACAATGAGAACATTAGACAACGTTGAAGTATGTTGTACTGAATAAAAACTGAAAAGAATGAATTCTTAAGGTATGGAATGCTAAGTTAATGTTAATATTAACCATAAGTCGAACGATTCATATTTATCATGTGGGGCTATGCAAAATATAATTGAAAAATTTGTTTGGAAATTTATGAAGGAGTTAAAGTACATTGGGATATTTACTTACACGCATGACTCTCTCTCTCAAATTATATATATTATATATATATATATATATATATATATATATATATACTATATATATATATATATATATAATATATACACACACACACACACAGATATATATATATATATATATGTGTGTGTGTCCTATATAATAAAAGATTAAATACAGATACACACACACACACACACACACACACACACACATATATATATATATATATATATATCTATATATATATATATATATATATATATATATGCACACACACACACACACACACATATACATATATATATATATATATATATATATATATATATATATATATATATATATATATATATATATATATATATATATATATATATATATATATATGTGTGTGTGTGTGTGTGTGTGTGTCTATATCTAATCTTTGCTCAAAGGTTAAGCTAGCTGTTTAAACTAACTAAAACAAAATTTATCATCTTTTTAGGAATTTTTCAGATGTAATTTGTAATATTTTAGGATTAAACACTATGTGGCCTCCTGACTTTAAAAGTATCGACTTTTCCTGAAACGTTTATATATTGCGGTGCTTTATTTCTACCGAAAGATCTCAAAAGCATTATTATTATTATTAATTATTATTATTATTATTATTAAATTAATTTATTATTATTATTATTATTATTATTTATTATTATTATTAACGGGTAAAGTTTCTCCTGTACAAAGTAATTGTACACTATTTTGGGAATGCCATTTATTGCAATTAATCAGTTTATTTCACATGATAATATTCTTTATTTTTGCGATTTTTTTTTTATTGGATTTTTGTGTGAAGAGTATTTCCTTGAGTTTTCTGGTGTGGCTGCCGGTAGTAATTCAGGAGTGTTTGTTACCACCAGTGTTACGGGGAGAGAGAGAGAGAGAGAGAGAGAGAGAGAGAGAGAGAGAGAGAGAGAGAGAGATAACGATTGGGCATTGCTATCGCTGTTAACAAATGGGTCGTTGATTTTCTCACAGAGGTGCGTGGAGTTGTGGATACGGTAATATCTTCTCCTGGTTTTGTTTGTGTGATTAAGGCATAAAGGATGGATTGGAATGCTTTTATCCGTTAAATATCCTCTTACTATTCCGTTTAACAGGTTTAAAATCTTTACAATTAATCAGGTATCTTTGCCTTTCTCTTTTTCTCTTCTTTATATACTATTGGCGTCAAGATTTCGACGCGAAAGTCGTTTATGCAGATGTTATGTGTCTACTTTAGCACATTAGTATTGTATTCTGTAATATGAAATCTGTACGCCACAGTAGCTCTGGTCCCTCTATTAGCCTCTACTGTATAATCTTCGTATGCAGAAGAATAATTTAAGTAGATTTCAGTTTAACCAGACCACTGAGCTGATTAACAGCTCTCTTAGGATTGGTCCGAAAGGTTAGATATTTTGACGTGGCTAGGAACCAATTGGTTACTGAGCAACGGGACCTACAGCTTATTGTGGGATCCGAACCACACCAAGAAATGAATTTCTATCACCAGAAATAAATTCCTCTGATTCCTCACTGGCAGAGTGGGGAATCGAACCCGGACCCTGAGATCGGTAGTCGAGCACGTAATCGGGATTCATAAGAAGAATAAATAATAGACACCTGTCTATCTGACCAGAATGTGTACTGCACACCAGTGAAATCTGATGAAGCGTTGTTTAGGTGTATTGACAAAACCGCAGGCTTACAAAACATAACGAAGGTATATCTTAGTTTAACCAGACCACTGAGCTGATTAACAGCTCTCCTAGGGCTGGCCCGAAGGATTAGATTTTCTTTTACGTGGCTAGGAACCAATTGGTTACCTAGCAACGAGACCTACAGCTTATTGTGGGATCCGAAGCACATTATTTCGAGAAATGAATTTCTAATCACCAGAAACAAATTCCACAGATTCCAAGTTGGCAGAGCGGGGAATCGAACTCGGGACTACCGAAATGAGGAACTTTTGTTTGTTAGAAATTCCTCAATTCTTCGTGGTGACGCCATAAGGCAGAGTAATTTGCTCTTCCAATATTCGTCATTTAAAGGATGCGAAACTGAAATGAAAAAAAAAGAGGGGTTTCCGTACACCTTTATCGGTTTTCAAAACTGACCCGGATTTAAATGACAACTTCTTCAGCTTCTTGATTGGGGATTTTGCAGTTTAAGGGCAGCTCTGCTTTAACCAGCAATCTGGATGAATTGTTGTTAGATGCTTGCTTTGTACCCGTAGGGATTTCGCCCGTTTAAACAATATTGCAGTTCTGATGCGTTAACCTGTCTTTACTGCGACTGATAACAGAAGCTGGGATAAGATGTTTTCATAAAGATTTTCTAGCTATTGAAATAACCGTTTGTTGGTAAATTGTTCGTAGATTTTTCTCGAGTGCAAAATATCATCAGTCATCTGTGGCAATATATCAATTTCAGCGACTGATCTGACTTAGATGCTGCAACAACGTACTCAATTACAGCTTTCCTTTGCATCGAGTTTTTAACTGGTGTTGCATCCTGTCGTAATTATGATGCAAAATGCTCTTCTTATCCTTTCCCAAGAATCATGAAAAAAGCCCTCAGAGTTCCTTTGTCACGTCCCTTGATTTTTGAGAAATGGGGAACCACAGGGTCTCTCCATTGCTTGCTTGAAACCACTGATTCAGATTCCATGAAGTGAACCCATGTCTCATCCTGGGTTGCTAGTCTCCTGCGAATATTGTCTAGGTCAGCCTGGAACATTCTAGCTATCTAGTTTACTGGTGTCAAAATTCAGGGCATGCGGAGTGCAGAGAGCTTTTTGTCTAAGACCATTGATGAAGGCGTTCTTGTTTTTCTCGGTGGCTGATGTTTTCAGGTGTTCCCATTCGTGAACTATGGGACAGGAAATAGATACCTGCTTCTTTTGCAGATATCTAGTGCTTCATTTTGGAATTTTGGTTTCGCCTTGGGACTTTCAAGTTAAACAACCAATTCCAGATTTCCAGGCATCCAGGTGGTTGGAAAATAGTTTTTCTTATCTTTTCTGAGGGAGGTAAACACTCAATGGATGATCCTCACCTTCCAAAGACCTTTTAGGGAAGGTCATTGCTTATTTTTATGTTTCATGAGATTGTGAACTTAGTAATGACAACAACAGCAACAACAACAACAACAACAACAACAACAATAATAATAATAATAATAATAATAATAATAATAATAATAATAATAATAATAGTGGCGCCGTGGCAGAGTGGGTTAGGTCGTCAATGGACTGATTAAGTTAAGTTGAGCAACATTGGGGCTGGTCAGTCGTTGGATGGGTGACCGCTCTCCTCGGCGTTGATTCCTTGGTAAAGGATCTTTACCATAATTTCCTCAGTCTACTCACTGTCAATGATGACCTATCCCTGATGGGGCAGGGTCCAGCTATGGGTTAAATAGCAAAACTCAGCAATAATGGAAAGAAATGAAGGAATAAACGACAACGACGTAAATGGAACCTCTGGCAACAGAGGAGCTTCGTCCGGCAACCCGGTATTCAACCCAATTGAAGGGGAAGACGGTCAGGTACTTGGAGGTCGTCATCCAGCAACTGACCACCACAACGACAGTAATCAACAGCCTGAGATTGGAGCTACAGAAGCAAAAAGGAAGAAATGGACAAGAGAAGAAAATAAGGAAATATGGAGATGCTATATCAGAAGCAACCCGACGGAGAGAGGATATAGAAGAAGGTTGGTCAACATCTGGAATGAGAGGAATAACACCCCCCAAACAGAGCAGAGGCTGGCAGACCAAGTAAGGAACATAAAGAAAAAGAACTGGCTCTCCCCAACAGAAAGAGAAGAACTGGAAAGGGTAAATGTCACACACGACAACGAATTACACGAAGACGAACTGAGAGACGATGCCACAGAAGACGACAGGGAAGATGAGGTATCAAACAACGACACACGAAGAAACACCGACGAAGTAACAGAGAGGACGGAATTGGGTAAAAAGAAAATTAGACAATGGATGGAGCCAGATACAGAGAGAACAAAGATCCCCTCCATGAAAGCCTACAACATCAAGAAATTAAGGGAGAAAACAAGTAAGGTCAATGAAATAATGGGCAACATACACACCACCAGTATCACAGAAACAAATAACTTGGCATATGCAGGAGCAAGCAGCAGAACTGATGGGGATTCGAAACACAACACACCATCCACAACCAACCCAACAGAAACCAAAACAGCAACCTCCTTGGAAAAGGCGCCTGGAAAAGCAAATCATGGTGATGAGATCTGACTTGAGTGAAAGAGATGGCAGAAAAAAGGCTAAGAAGCAAGAAAACAAGGGAGGAACTCAACGAGAAATACAAAGTACAAGAGAGGGGACTAAACAACACAATAGATGTAAAACAGAGGCTTAAGGCCAAAGCATATAAGATCCAACGGTACATGAACAGAACAAACTATTCGGAACCAACCAGAAGTGACTATACAGCCAACTAAGAGGGGAAGACATATGGAGCAATCCGGTATCACGCAACAAACATGCAACATGGCTCCAGGAAGTCAAGGAAGAAGAAACAGGGAGAATAAAACAAAGATTCACAGAGATCACGACAGACACAGTCAGACACCAACTAAAGAAAATGCCAAACTGGAAAGCCCCAGGTCCTGATGAAGTCCATGGATACTGGCTCAAAAACTTCAAGGCCCTACACTCCAGCATTGTATCTCAAATCACCATGCACCCAAATGGATGACCACAGGAAGAACATCCTTAGTACAAAAAGACAAGAGTAAGGGAAATATAGCTAGTAACTACAGGCCTATCACCTGCCTACCAATAATGTGGAAGTTACTAACAGGTATCATCAGTGAAAGGCTATACAATTACCTAGAGAAGACAAACACCATCCCCCACCAACAGAAAGGCTGCAGAAGAAGTGTATGGGCCACAAAGACCAGCTCCTGATAGACAAAATGGTAATGAAGAACAGTAGGAGAAGGCAAAACCAACCTAAGCATGGCATGGATAGACTATAAGAAAGCCTTCGACATGATACCACACACATGGCTAATAGAATGCCTGAAAAATATATGGGGCCAGAGGAAAACACCATCAGCTTCCTCAAAAATACAATGCGCAACTGGAATACAATACTTACAAGCTCTGGAATAAGACTAGCAGAGGTTAATATCAGGAGAGGGCTCTTCCAGGGCGACTCACTGTCCCCACTACTCTTTGTAGTAGCCATGATTCCCATGACAAAAGTACTACAGAAGATGGATGCCAGGTACCAACTCAAGAAAAGAGGCAACAGAATCAACCATCTGATGTTCATGGACGACATCAAGCTGTATGGTAAGAGCATCAAGGAAATAGATACCCTAATCCAGACTGTAAGGATTGTATCTGGGGACATCAGGATGGAGTTTGGAATAGAAAAAATGCACCTTAGTCAACATACAAAAGGCAAAGTAACGAGAACTGAAGGGATAAAGCTACCAGATTGGGAAGCAACATCAAACACATAGATGAGACAGGATTCAAATACCTGGGAATAATGGAAGGATGGGGATATAAAACACCAAGAGTAAATTGGAAAAAAAAAAAAAAAGGACACAATCAGAAAGAATATATGCAGAGACTCAAGGCGATACTCAAGTCAAAACACAATGCCGGAAATATGATAAAAGCCATAAACACATGGGCAGTGCCAGTAATCAGATACAGTGCAGGAATAGTGGAATGGACGAAGGCAGAACTCCGCAGCATAGATCGAAAACCAGGAACATATGACAATACACCAAAGCACTTACACCCAAGAGCAAATACGGACAGACTATACATAACACGAAAGGAAGGAGGGAGAGGACTACTAAGTATAGAGGACTGCGTCAACATCGAAAACAGAGCACTGGGGCAATATCTGAAAACCAGTGAAGACGAGTAGCTAAAGAGTGCATGGAAAGAAGGACTAATAAAAGTAGACGAAGACCCAGAAATATACAGAGACAGGAGAATGACAGACAGAACAGAGGACTGGCACAACAAACCAATGCACGGACAATACATGAGACAGACTAAAGAACTAGCCAGCGATGACACATAGCAATGGCTACAGAGGGGAGAGCTAAAGAAGGAAACTGAAGGAATGATAACAGCGGCACAAGATCAGGCCCTAAGAACCAGATATATTCAAAGAACGATAGACGGAAATAACATCTCTCCCATATGTAGGAAGTGCAATACGAAAAATGAAACCTTAAACCACATAGCAAGCGAATCCCCGGCACTTGCACAGAACCAGTACAAAAAGAGGCATGATTCAGTGGCAAAAGCCCTCCACTGGAGCCTGTGCAAGATACATCAGCTACCTTGCAGTAATAAGTGGTATGAGCACCAACCAGAGGGAGTGATAGAAAACGATCACGCAAAGATCCTCTGGGACTATGGTATCAGAACGGATAGGGTGGTACGTGCAAATAGACCAGACGTGACGTTGATTGACAAAGTCAAGAAGAAAGTATCACTCATTGATGTCGCAATACCATGGGACACCAGAGTTGAAGAGAAAGAG
>NC_061110.1:21921432-21956432 GCF_015104395.2 Macrobrachium nipponense | reverse complement strand
AAAGGAGAGAGAGAGAGAGAGAGAGAGAGAGAGAGAGAGAGAGAGAGAGAGCCCACCATCTTAATAAGTAGAAAGTAGTTGAGATAGATGAGAGAGTAATGCACAATAACTAATCATGAGAGAGAGAGAGAGAGAGAGGAGAGAGAGAGAGAGAGAGAGAGCCCCAACCATCTTAATAACAAAGGGAGTGAGAGAGATATGCACAATTATCTTGATAATGGAGAGAGAGAGAGAGAGAGAGAGAGAGAGAGAGAGAGAGAGAGAGAGAGAGAGAGAGGGCACGGCCATCTCTATAATGAAAAGTTTGAGAAAGAGTATATACACCATATTAACAAGCAGAGAGAGAGACCTTACAGACCTCCTTAAATCTTGTTCGGGTTGCCCCAGGTCCCTCAGTGTGAGGCACCTCTAATGTCTACCAGAGAGTTGCTAGTACATCTTCCGGTATATTTTGCATCTTCCAATCTTGGATGGTCTGGGATGCAGTTTAGATATTTGTCGAGCATAATTCCTTAAACACATACTACGCTGCACCATCCTGATATATTCCTCAGATGAGCTGGCAACGCATTGAATAGATGCTGCATTATCGATGCTGGTGCGTAGTGGATTAATGTCCTGTGTGGCTTTCCTTATTTTTCCTGGTATAGTTTTTGGGCACTATTAATCTGCCTCTGCTTGCTCTTTCTGATATTTTTAGCCTCCATGATGTTTTCAGCTATTCCTTCTATCTGTTTGCATGCCTGAATTATCATGTAGCGTTCTCTTTCTCCTTTCTAGACTATATAATTTTAAGGATTGTAGTCTTTCTCAGTAGTCAAGGTCCTTAACTTCTTCTATTCTAGCTGTAAAGGACCTTTGTACACTCTCTATTTGTGCAATATCCTTTTGATAGTGTGGGTACCATATCATATTGCAATATTCAAGTGGACTACGAACATATGTTTTTATAAAGCATAATCATGTGTTCAGCTTTTCCTGGTTTTTTGAAGTGCCGTAACAACATTCCCATTTTTGCTTTACATTTTGCCAATAGAATTGCTATTTGATCGTTGCATAACATGTTCCTATTCATCATCACACCAAGGTCTTTAACTGCTTCCTTATTTGTGTTGTCTCATATTAGGTCCCCTATATGCATATAGCTTTCCTTCTCTGTCTCCATAGTTTATTGATTCAAATTTATCAGAGTTAAATACCATCCTATTTACCCTCTGCCCAATCATATACTTTGTTAAGGTCTCTTTGTAGCTCGTTCCTATCTTCATCACAAGTAATTTCTCTACTTATTCTTGTGTCATCGGCCAAAACTACTCACTACCGAATCCTTAACATTACTGTCTATGTCTGCAATCATAATAACAAACAGTAATGCAGCTAAACACCGTACCTTGTGGCACACCGGAAATTACCTTAGCTTCATCCGATTTCTCATCGTTTGCAATAACTATCTGTTTT
This sequence comes from Macrobrachium nipponense, assembly GCF_015104395.2. Lineage (NCBI taxonomy): Eukaryota > Metazoa > Arthropoda > Malacostraca > Decapoda > Palaemonidae > Macrobrachium > Macrobrachium nipponense. Next base: position 21,954,974 of record NC_061110.1, on the reverse strand, counting down.
CTGTTGTGTAAAAATTCTTTTAACCATCTTCCTACTTTATCACTATATTATGTTTTCTAATTTTCTTCGCTAATATATTATGGTCTACCTTGTCAAAAGCTTTTGCAAAGTCTAGATAAACCACATGTGTTTCATTTCCGCTTTTCATATTTTTGTATATGTTTTCAACGGTGGACTAACAGTTGGGTTTGTGTACTTTTTTCCGGTACGAAACCATGTTGATCCTATATTAAACAGATTATTTTCTATTAAATGTTTTCATATTTTTCTTCATTACCCTTTCATACACTTTCATAATATGTGATGTTAGACTCACCAGGCCTATAATTACTTGCCTCTAGTCTTGATCCACTTTTGAATGTAGGGGTAATATATGCTAATTTTGTGCTCCTCATAAATCGTGCCTGTATCTGCACTTTGTCTTAATAATATTGCAAGTGGCTTTGCGATAGAATGAACTACTTTCTTTAACAAAATAGCAGGAACTCCCATGCATGGCCCTGCTGCAGCTGCTGCTCCTATTTTTAAATTTCATTCAATAGCCTGCACAATATCAGCTTCATTAATATCTATGTCGCTAGATATTCACTATTTTCGTCCCTTACTTCTATATCATTATCTTCATTATCTATTCTAGGGGTGAATTCTCTCTAATCGTTCTGCCAATATGTTGCAAATTTCCTTTTTTTCATTCGTTAATCTCCCTTCAATTCTTAGAGGGCCTATTTCTATTCTTCTTTTATTCATCTTTTTTGTTTTTGCGTATGAGTATAATAGTTTGGGGTTTTGCTTGATATTTATTAGGGTTTTTTCTTCCAAGTCCCGTTTTTCATTTTCTTTTGATTGTATAATCTTTTGTTCTGCATTTTCTATCTTACTTTTTAGTTCTATAACCTTTCCATGCATATTTTTCTTTTGCAAGGACCTTTTTTCCACTTTCTGATTTTCTGGAACAAGATCCTTCTGTCTCTTGGTATGCATGACTGATGTTTACTTTTCTTCTTCGGTATATATTTATCCACTATTTTCTCTAATATTTTATATAACATCTCCGTATTTACCCTTAGTCATCACTTACGAAAATGTTATCCCAATCTTTTGTTTAATTCTTCATTTATTTCTGACCATTTTATATTTTTACTGTAGAAGTTGTTTTATTTTCCATATCCTTCCCACTTTTTCATTTCTTGCTTATCTCTGTTTTCACTTGCTTTGTTAATGGACTGTTAATTCTATGACATTATGGTCTGAAATACTCACAATACTAGGTCTAAAAGTATTTTCCTTTCTTGTTGGCAGGTGATTTATTTTTTGTTGAATGTTGTATTCTAGTAGCATATCTAATAGCTTTCGAATTGCCATCGGCCATCTTAGAATGAAGAGTTGAGAAAGATTATGCTAACCATATTAAAAGAATGAGAAGAAGAGAAGAGAGAGAGAGAAGAGAGAGAGGAGAGAGCGAAGATGAGGATAGAGAGAGAGAGAGAGAGAGAGCATATTCCTTTTACCGCCAAGAGGAAGTATTAAAAACACGATTCATTATTATCAATGAAAGTTGTGAGGCAACAGTGGCGTCCATACGTGCATCCACATAGCACACGAATATTATGGCTTTTGCCGTCACTTCCGACGGGAAACTATGGTTTGAATAGATAACGAGCGAAAGGAAATTCAATAAAAGAATGGATTTTTAGTGAATATGAATCTTTCTATTTATGAATGTGTTCGTAACAATAGTGAATATATATGGATATATATAAAAGAGTGTGGAAATGAAAACAGATTTGTCTATATTTAAATGTATACATTTTTACATCATGATGTCGGCTCTTTTAATGGGAGGTTGGTCTAGAGAGAGAGAGAGAGAGAGAGAGAGAGAGAGAGAGACTGTTCACAGATCACTCACAGCATCAGCTGCTCCATACACGTAGAAAGAAAGCTCACCAACATTTCATCGAACCCCCTACGGAAATCGTCTTGCTTTTTCGGCATATTGAGGAATATCAACTTTAATGAACTAGTTTAGTGGCCGGGCAACACAGTGTCCTTATTCTGCACACACACACACACACACACACACACACACACACACACAAGAAGCTAGGCCAGAGACCAAGGAGGTTAGGCAGAAAAGACTGACGATGCACCCCGGTGTGTGGACACCTGGAGGTCAGCAGTGTTAATGCTGACAATAATATCAACAATGCCTTCTCTGGGAGAATTATGTTGACTCCCATGAGAAGACGCGCCTACGTGACTGACCCAGTTACGTATGTTAGTTCATCTGTCTGTATCTTGAGCAGTGTTTGCTCTCCTATGATTTTGTAAACGAAATGTATCTCAGACTTCACCTTCTTCTCTTAGCTTAAAGACCTATCAAAACCTTCTTTGCATCTATCCAACGATGTAAGATAGAAGAATATATCTTATATTTTGTACTATGTGTTACAACGACTTAACCTCTACACCAGAAAGAAGCAATTGAACGAAACTTAAAGAATATCATCACAGTCAGTAAGACTGAGCTAAGAATGAAGGGTATTATACCAACTGATGTCTGCTTTGCAGATCAAAAGAACAACCCGGTGCCGCGTTTGTAAATAAAATACGAAGGCACTAATATAATATATAGGTACATACATAAAACAACGACGAAAAGGTCGTGGCATGAAAAACAGGTAAAAAACAAAAAATAGAGTTTTCTGTACAACGTATAATGCATTATGACACACTCGATGTGCTGCAGTATGAAACTATCAACCACGACCGGGCAACTCTCAGTTGCTCCCCAGATGCGGTCAAGAGAAGATGCGTCGGCGGCGACTGGCACATGATGCATGGCTGAACTTAACATTAAATCAAATAAAAACTGCTGAGGCTAGAAGGGGGCAATTCAGTACGTTTGATGATTGGAGGGTGGATGATCAACATACCAATTTGCAGCCCTCTAGCATCAGTAGGCTTTTAGATCTGAGAGTGGACGGACATGCAAAGCCATCTCAATAGCTTTCTTGTACAGAAAACTAAAAGGGAGAAAAGAAGCGACAGGTTACGACACTCAGGCCAAATTGAACAGAGGGATTTATTGTCCCTGTCGATCACCGAAGCCAAATATACGAAAGGAGGATGTCTGTTTCTGCAGAATAAACTTGAGAAGTTGACATTTATGAAGAGTTAATCGTGATGTGCTTTTAACACTTCGCAGGTGCATGTGGGGGTCATTTTCTACTTTTTCAGTTCGCATCAACAGATGTCAGCCGAATGGACGATGTCAATGAAGCAGCAGATGTCAGTCAAATGAAAGATGTCAATCAAGCACCTGATTGTTAGTCAAACTCAGATGTCAGTCAAAGAAAATATGACGGTCAAACAAAACGTCAGGCAAACAACACATGCCAGTCAAACAAAAGATGTCAGTCAGACAATAAAAGTTTAGTCAAGCAACAGATTTCACTCAAACAACAGAAATGTCAGTCAAGTCACAGAAGTCAATCAAACAAAAGACGGTGGTCAATCAACAGATGTCAAGCAAACAAAAGATGTCAGTCAAACGACAGATGTCCAAATAACAGATGTCAGTCAAGCAACAGATTTCACTCAAACAACAGATGTCAGTCAAACAAATGACGGTGGTCAATCAACAGATGCAAGTCAAGCAACAGATGTCAGGCAAACAAAAGATGTCAGGAAAACAACAGATGTCAGTCAAGCAACAGATGTCAGCCAGGAAACTAGTTAAGACGCTAAAAATAAAGCCAAGAAATTTTGATTTTCACTTCATTTGTATAGTAAACATTCCCAACCTGTCCTTAGTATGAAGGCATATCTATCAAATCTATCTCTCTCTCTCTCTCTCTCATACCTCGTCTCTCTCTCTTGTCTCTCGTCTCCTCTCTCATCCTCTCTCTCTCTCTCTCTCTCTCTCTCTCTCTCTCTCTCTCTCTCTCTGAGACAGAAGGCGGCGAGGAGGGACCGTTAGGCAGAGCGAGGGACATTCGTTTCTCTGCCGAACCTCATTTGCGTTTCTACAAAACGTCAGCTTTTGAAGAGGCCGTTCGTGCCAAAGCAATCCAATTTAGAGCATTCTCCTCGTTTGTAGAAGAGACCTCGAAAGGGGAAAAACCCAAAGCGGCAGACTAACAGAAGCACATTCTCACTAAAAAAAAAAAAAAAAAAGAAGTTAGGTAAAACGACAATCGAACTTTGAAAATCCTGGGATGAAAAACTAGTCCAAAATTGCAATGTGGAAGTGAACATTTACCTGACTGGACTTTTAAAGGGAAATGAGGTTGAACTCATTTTCCTTTGTATAAAACTTTTTTTTTTTTTCAATTTTTTTAAGGAAATTTATGTCATCCGTTCCATTAGCCTTTTCAATAAAACAAATATCTTGAACAGTGATCGGTGAATTATCTGATAATAAGCAGAATGTCTAATTTATAAGTATTCTCCCATTCACCTCATCTAAAGTAAACCGTGAATTATTGTATGTGAGAAAATGTTTGCAAAAGAAAGTAGGTGTTGTAGGCAGAGATTTACACATTAAATAAGAGCAATTATCAACTATACTTCAACAGATCACATATATATATTATTGTAATGCGACACACACACACACACAATATATATATACATACACACAAACAGGTATGTCAGCAGCATATCCGTCTTAAATTAGTTAATTTTCTTGGTCTCTTCACACTTCGAATCTAGCTCAAATTAGCGAAGTTTGCCATGGAACTAGACACATAGTAGTACAGCTGAATGAATATGTATGAGGACTTGATGAGGTTGTTTTTTGGCTCCGATGAATGACAGTTGATTTTTAATTAACATTGTTAATTAACAAACAGACAGGGAGTTAGGATTCAGTTATGATAAAGGTACAATTAATTCCAAATTTCCTTATCGATATAACTCGTCCATGTATCCTCGAAACGTACATATCCACCTGCAACTCTCTCTCTCTCTCTCTCTCTCTCTCTCTCTCTCTGAAGACGACGTTCGACATCTCATTAAATTCACTGACAACCGTGGAAGCTTGAGTTACGACAAATGAGACGGGAATACTGCGCATTTTTTTCCTCCCCGAAAATCATTAACGCATTTCTGGGTGTAATCTTTACACGTAGGGGGTGAGCACCAAAGGTTATTTATATATCTGACTGATTTCTTTACCATCTGAACTGCTTGGTGCACTTTTGAGTGCTTTGAGCTCGATCGACAGAAGGTCTTCTTAGCTCTTGCTTTCAGAACTCTGGTCTTCTTCACGGGACTTTTCATTGTTATGATCTGACTCATAGTGAGTTCAGCTGTGTCCAGGTTTGCGTGTGAATGTTACAAATATGGCCGCTCATACAGGTAGAGATTCCGCCAAATCGTTAACAAAAATAACAAACAATATTGTTCTTAAAATGGATCCTTGCGGGACCCCAAATGTTACCTCACATCTAGATGACAATGTGACCATTAACTTTACTGAATGGAATCGATTGGTGAGATAACTATCAAACAAGATGGATCTATTCTTAGATTTATACATTTCTCTAATAGGATTTTGTGATTCACGCTATCAAAGGCTTTGGATAGATCCAGTAGTAGGAGCAGGGATATCTTTTTAAGTTTAAGTGAAAAATAAAGTTACAAAAGCCCGTTAACTACAGTGTTTAACACATCAATGTGCTGAGTAAGGGACAGCTAAACTCTTTGCTAAGTGTATTAGGCAAACATATCACATGACGCAAAATTGCAATGATTTTTTTGTAGTTTAAAATCTGAATAACATGGCCCAAATTATCCATGAAAACGATGCGAAAGTGGATGCAAGAAAGGAACAATGAACCTTCTTTGTACTGGTATGAAATGGAAGTTGTTGCTCAAGTTTTGCGCAGTTCATCAGTGATCCAACAGTGACGGCAGTATTGATTTTGCCCAAAGCCAACCCTTAGAGAAATGGAATGAGCTAAAGTCGCTCTGCCTCGCTCGGGAATCAAACTCGGCTGGTTAGGCGAACGTCTCACGGACAATACTGCGACTCAGATCATGGAGCTTTCCAGACAGCTGGTGATACTCATAAACAACTATAGTTTGAATTTGACCTGAGACTGCCTTCTGATCTGTTAGTTACAATTCCACTAGCATTCAAAATTCATGACCATTGCTTGAACGCGTTTTCCATTAAATATGACAAAGAAAGACTTGAAGTTAATAAAAAAGAATTCAACTTCGTCAGCCTCTTATTTTTCTGAACAAAGCTGATTAAAAAGGAATTTCCTTCGTTTATATATAATTCTTCTTTGTAACGACTTTGAAACACAATGACACTTTAATAGTTTTCGATGACCACAGCAAATGCATCTTGCTAGAATCCTCAGCAAGATTTCCACAGAAAAAATATTCAAAGAAATACCTTTACATTTTCTGATTTTTCCTTACAATAACTCTACTCTCAAGATCAGCGACAAAAACCTTAAGTTTGTAGCGAAGGCCGATATAGAATGAATTATTTTCAACGCCCATTTTTTTTTGTCTGTAGGTTTTTTTTTTCCTTCTGTGTTTGGAGTTTCTGTTTTCCCTCTGTACTGTATTAATTAAATGCATCTTTTTCACATCCAGTGTAATCTTCGATATCCTGAACTTTCACATATTCTTTTCATCTACAATTCAATTGTAGAAGAAGTGAAAGTTTTGCAATATCCGTGGAAACAGAAAGGAGAAAAACAAATAAAGATTTTATGCTATCCAATAACTCAAATGGAGTGAGTGCTACGGTAAAGTAACCAATACGCTTTGATCTTAAAGACTGAGAGTTTTACAGTAGTCAAAGCCTTAAAATCTTAGGATACAGAACATGGAAGATAGATGTCAATGTTAAATATAACAAAGATCTTACTGAAAGGCAACAGTGCCTTAAAAATGAGGGCATATCTGTAACATTGCTTTCTAACGTAAGAACATTTTCTGGAAATTTAAAGTTCGCTTCCTATCCAGAGCCATGTCAGTTCCCATAAAAAAATCAGTAAACTTATTACAAGAAAATATATGACATTTTAAACAGAAATCACTTCCTGGAATTGTCACTTAAAAAAAATGGGTTGTGTAAAAATCTACATCAAACTATTCAGAGAGTTTAAGATTACACCAACAGAGTAATTGACTAGGCTATGTTTAAGCAAGACTGCGTAAGGGTAAAGTATACTAATGGGAATCAATCTGAAAGCTCTGTGTGGAAATAACTGGCCGAGACAAAAGAACTTACGAGTATTCATTCAGAATACGATAATAGGAGATAACAGGAAAAATGCTAGCCAAAGGTAACTAGAAAAACAAAAATATATAAACACTCCATATCATATTGGATAGCGCAGGAGAACTATTCATTTCACGGTTACAGTACAAGGACTGCCATTTCATCTTATGACTACGACATAATTAAAAGATGATTTGTCGGAGTATAATTTTATCTGCACAGCTGACTGCTTATGAAAAATGAGGCTATTTATATTTGGTAATAATGAACTAAAGGTGAATAGCCCTCTCCAATTCAATAAGTTTTAGGTTATACATTAGGATAAAAACTTTATAGGTGCAATATAACTGAAATGATAATTTTTTGTGCCCTAGTTAAAAAAAAAACGAATGGACATTTGATTTCTCGACACATAATATTACCATGGAAATGTCTTCGCTGAAGGTAAAACATTTTAACCAGATTATAGGGATTTACAAAGAGTAAGCTGTCTTCGTTTCGAACGGTGCACGATAAACATAAAGCATAGTTGTTGTTACCTCTGTCAAATGGCATCATTATCTTTCTTTACGGGCAAAAATATTACCATGGGATGTTTCGAATGATATAAATCTTCGACTTTGCTATTATTCCAACAGGTAGCTTTTGTGAATGTTTTTTTTTTCTTACTTAATTTAACTTAATGGATATAAAATGAAGTGTGTCTAATGTCTTATCCCTGATGACTATTACTAGGGTATTTATTTTTCGGCCAAATTTTCTTTCTCAGTAACGTATATGTATATATATATATATAATATATATATATATATATATATATATATATATATATATATATGAGAGAGAGAGAGAGAGAGAGAGAGAGAGAGAGAGAGAGAGAGAGAGAGAGAGGGAATAACACCTACACAAACACACACACACACATATAATATATATATATAATATATATATATATATATATATATATATATATATATATATATATATATATATATAGAAGAGAGATAGAGAGAGAGATGAGAGAGAGATGAGAGATAGATAGATATATAGATAGAGATAGAGAGAGAGAGAGAGAGAGAGAGAGAGAGAGAGAGATAGGAATACACAAACACACACACACATATATATATATATATATAATTATACTATATATATATATACATATATATATATAATATATACTATATATATATATATATATATATATACTTATATATATATATATATATATAGATATATTATATATATTAAGTGTTATATATATATACAGTATATATAAAGGATATACGTGAAAACTGCATTTTATTTCAAATGTTACACTACATCCCACTTCAGGTGAACTAACGGAAGAACTTGACAGTAGAAGGCTTTCTATACCAAAAAAAAAAAAAAAAAAAAAAAAAAAAAAAAAAAAAAAAAAAAACCACAAAAAAAAAAAAAAAAAAAAAAAAAAAAAAAAAACTGGTCTAAGTAGAAGAGGAAGGGGAAGGTCCCAGCAGAGGGTGGTTAATGAAGGGGTAAAGGTTTAATTACAAGCGGTCACTCGGTACCAATTTATTAACGCTCGTCACCAGGCAGCCGACTCCAGGGTTTTATATCCTTAAGAATCTCATCCATTCAATCCTCTTTACCCTATCCTCGGGATAATTTCGCGTTGTTTGATTGATTAGGTTTATGATTGCTAGACCAGGCGCTGCTTTTAAACAGCTGTGAAGAATACCAGTCGCAAACGAAGAAATGTCCCGACTCCGGTACATTGTGTGGAAAATTAATTTTTTTTTTTTTTTACTCATATCTGGTAGCTGCTCTCTGTGTTCCAGTAAACGTTGTTTGTTTTTTACGTTGCATGGAACCAGTGGTTATTCAGCAACGGGACCAAAGGCTTTACGTGACTTCCCAACCACGTCGAGAGTGAACTTCTATCACCACAAATACACATCTCTAATCCCTCAGTGGAATGCCCGAGAATCGAACTCGCGGCCACCGAGGTGGCAGGCAAAGACCATACCGATCACGCCACTGAGGCGCTTCGTATGAAACGTGTATCATCGATTTGGGCGTTCCTGTTCTCTTTTCGATAAAGCGACCATTAGCTACTTCCTCAAGCACCCAATGCAGATTTCTTCAATATGCTTGTGACTTTTGTTTGCTGTCCAAAACCAGCACTTGTTAGTTAGTCGGGGTTTTCAAAACGCGTTGGTATTCAATTAGTGGTACTACCCAACTAGTTTAAGGGAGATGTGGACAATGAATTATCTGTTTCATGAATTCCCTTCTTTTCTCTATACTTTTCAGAGAGGCCCCCCCCGCATCTCTCTATTCTTCCTTCTGTCTGTCTCTTCTTCTGTGTGTGTGTGTGTGTGTGTGGTATCTCCCCGCCCCGCTTCCCCCCCAGAAAAAAGAGCAAGAACCCCATTTGGAGGCGCCTCGGCGTTCTGATCGTGTTTGTCACCCAACCCATAAAGTTGGTGTCTTTTGAAATTAATCGATGCATACTAATGCGGCCACAACCAGGGGGAAGGTCTTCCAGTCCAGGTGTGTATAGGCGGCATTGTAAAGGGGGAGTCGGCCATTAAATATAGATAGGCAGTCATGCCGCGCTTTTTGCCGGATAATCTTCGGAGTGGTTTTGTGCCCAGAGAGATGGGAATTAAGAGATAACATTGCAGGTTTATGGAGACCTTTGCCGGGTGAGCACCCAAGACACGTATCACCTAGGTACGGGAAGGAGGGGTTGTAAAACTGCTTCTTACGTAGAATGTGGCGGCAACGTCTTGATTTCATAAGTAGGAAATAAACCTTGCATGCGAGGTTTGATTTCTTTTTCTCTGGGCTATAAAAAATGGGAAATTCATTATCTTATTACTATATTTTTGGGGGAAGGACTCGCGTGGCACTCAAAGGTAAAAATGAAAACTCGACAAACCATATTTTAGACGTATTGACCACTGGAGTTCCGTCCTGAACTGGAGTGAGTGATATTTATCTGTTTTCGTACGTAGTTTCTGGAGTATTATTGTCTGGAAAAATATCGTGAACGTCTTAGAGGCACATCTTTCTATGACTTATGACAACAGCATAAGAAAAATAAGATTGGACTACATGACAATGCTTATTATCACGAATATGAAAAGCTATCTAATTCAAGCATTGTATAGTCGTTATTCATGCGCCAGAGAGAGAGAGAGAGAGAGAGAGAGAGAGAGAGAGAGAGAGAGAGAGAGAGAGAGAGAGAGAGAGAGAGAGAGAGAGTCTACTAAATATTCACTCATGTAAACCAAGTCAACTACAAAACATTTTCATCTTATCATCTCTACTTCTTTTGATATTCATATGCTGCATTTCATTCTGATTTTATTTAGATAAACTAGCAAATATAACTTACGATCTATCGTCCTGGCAAAAAGTGAAATTTAGACTGTAATCCTAAACTCTAGCAAAAACCTTCCTTATATGTCCACATAAGGAAATTATTTGGTGTCGGTGGAAGAGAGGCTTCTTAAAAAAAGGTATATGCTTAATACGTTCAGCTGTCACCGTTCAAAGTTACTGGAAAGAGTTAATTAATTATTTTCCAAGGTACCATTGCTTTCATAAGTCTTCTTACGAGTGACTGGCTTCTCACATGTTCACACTGGAAGGTCAACTGATAGACGTTATTAGAGTTTCCTTGCATTTATACTCACCAGGGTTCTAAAAGATTTTTTTTCTTTGTCAGTCAGTCTTGTGGACGTGACTGAAGCTCGAGGAAAAACTCCAGAAGACTAAGTTCAGCCTATAAAGATGCTTATCAAGGCAGACAATTTGCTTTTGGATTGGAAACGGGTCAATGGTCAGATATGCAGCTCCTTGACTTGATTGTAATTATGACAACACCGAAATGTTTTCCTTTTTATAACTATATGATGTTATAACTAAATATTGTTATACTTATCAGGGTTTACAGCTGTAGCAGTCACATTTTGTGCACTTTTTACAGAGAAGATACCGACGAATTATATTGCCTAGGTCTTGTATGTGTAAGATGAATATGATCATCTAGTGTATCCGAGATTGACCAAAAGTTACATCGTATTTCAAAGACGTTAGAGGTGATTGGTCACGAAGGCGGAGATTGCAAAATGATGGTAAAATCTTTTCAAAAGTTGCACTAAAATGACGTCTCAATCTTGACTTCAAAATCCATTTTTGGGGTTTTTCCTTTCACCAGAATGACATCTTTTAATGACAGCAGCTATGCCCATGTTTCCTCTCCTAGTGTGTTTTGCACAGCCACAAATGTCTCCTGCTAAATGAGTCTTGGTAGTCAGCTTTCTTGAGCACGATGGTCGTAGTAGTACCTCATGTTAATGCAGTTATGCCAATATTTGTCACCAACCTGACGGGAAACTGGATTTTAATCTGTTCTAAATTATTAGATGTTTCTGAACAATTAGACTGAGATCCAGGACAGAGAGACTTCTACAGGCCTAGATTTCACGAGGAACTGCGGATAAAGAAAATTCTTTATGTCTACTAAACGGTGCAGATGGCGCAGCCACCTAGATTAGTAGTAGGTCAAGGTCATATTTAAAAGAAAACAATATAATTTACATTAGTCAACGATGTTGGCCTCTTCAAAACTCTTGAAAAAACAGAATTTCATTACGTTCAATGTTTAAGGTAACACGACCAAGTCACAGAAAGGATTTTACTAAACAGGAACACGTAGCATAATAAAACATTCCAAATAAACTTGAAAATGATCCTAAAAGACAACTCTCGTCCTCAGCTGGTGATATTGTTTTCACTGAATTTCCTCAACGAATGACATAAACTAAAAAAAGGCACATATTACTAGACGTTAATAAGAGTAAACAGCAACGTGTCAAGAAAACTTCACTTATCTCTAAACTAAAAGAAATTTAAAACTCTGAATTCAAAGCTACTGCTTGTTATCATCCTCGCTTCCTAAATACCATCTTTTTATGGTTTTTGTTGACGTAACCCTTTCTCCCCCAGCCCCTGGTGACCTTTGGAGAGGCACAGAACAACAGACAGGATGCGTTCGTTGCCAGCGTTTGAAGTTACACGAGCGCATAAACACCACGGGTACGTCAACCAGCTTTCTCTCTCTCTCTCTCTCGCGGCGTGTGAACAGACTCGGCATTAACAGGTGAAGTGCAAACACACCAAGGGAACCTTTGAACCCCAGCGCCAAGTCAAAGGTATTCCTAACGCTTAGGTGAGGACAGAGACGCTGGCCCTGAATCGGAGTCGTAATATGGATGGAGGATGGTTGGTTGCAGATGCGTTTAGTGTGGCCACCAGAATCCCTCTGGGAACAGCGTGTTTAAGCTCATTGAGGATCAAGGGGATGCTAACAAAGAGGACTTGGGTGGGAGTGATGGTATGAAATAGTTCAGACACCACGTAATAGGATAGAAGAATTAGGGTCCTTCTGACATATATGTCATAAATAAGAAGAAGAACTACAAATCATGGTAAATGAAGACGGGATCAAAGAATGGAATGGGATGCTTTTGCTGGAAAGTGTAAAACAAATATCCACAGCAGTTACTGGTGGTGGAATAATGAAATTAGAAATAGTGACTAAATTTCCATGCATTCTTTATCAGTCTGTCTGAGAATCTTATTCGAATGGTGCTGAAACATGTTCAGTTTTCAAGCTGTCTTATGATTTACTCTGACGCTTACAGAACGACAGTTTCCTCTAATAAAATTTTTTTTCTAAGTTTTCTTACGTGACCAAAATCACACTTAGTCCGCGGAAGTTATATAAGATTCTCTACCGTTCATGGTAGGCTAATCTAACAAAATAACAGAGTATGAAGATAATGAATTTTATTAGTAATATAATCATTCAACGTGAACTAATGTTGAAATGAAACGAGTGTAAACTACCACTAACTCGCTAAACAAAATCCCGAAGAATAGAAGACCCATAAGTGAAAAAGAGAAAAAATGTGTCACAGAGATGTAGAGATAAAAGTAGGGAAATAGTAATAGAAAAGTCACCGAGAGGCAAATAAATACAGACATCGACCATTGCTGAAAAAGATAAAATGTTATTGGTACGCTGAAATGATATAATCTTTTCATTCATCCCAATGTCGATCTTTCATCTCTTTATTTTCGTGACGATTTCAATTAATTAACTCTCTCTTTTTCTCTCTCTTCTCTCTCTCTCTCGTCACTCTCTCCTCGTCTCCTCTCATCTCTCTCTTCGCTCTCTCCTCTCATGAGCAGTTTCCTTTTGGAACCTGGTAAGATTGTCACTGCCTTTGTTTTCCACGGGCTCCTTATCCAAATACCTTAACCTTCTAATATCACAACTCGTCAATTTTTCATAAATGGCTCAATGTTTAAAGTTTAATTTTCATTAAATCTCTTCTTAAATGCTTATGAGGAGTTTTTTCTACATGATGAAAATTCTAGATATTAACGATCTCCTTACACATGAGACGAAACTACGATAGTAAAATAAGAATGTATACCTTTGAATATCAGATCAGACGCAAAGAATGAATGAAAATAACTAAAAGATTCTATAACAATTTTTGTAAAGAGGTTTCCACTCATTGATAAGAACAGAAATTAATCTTAAAATGGAAATTTCCCCTAGGATAAATTCATTTTAGTGCGAATGACCTATGTCTAAACAGATCGCTTAAGTATAGCAAATTATGTCACGTATGATGAGCAGTAACTTACGAATTACCAGTTAATAAGTCATTAAAAAAACCCACCGAATTTCCAGTTTGCAGATCTAGTAAAAGAAATTACACACTCTAAAGAGTAAGGGGTTCAGTATGGGCCATGAACAGAATATCTCAGTAAACAATAATATTTATTTTTGGCTACTGGGAGTGGAATATAAAATTCAGGCCAAAGGCCAAGCAATGGAACCTATGAGGTCATTCAGCGTTGAAAGGGAAATTGAGAGTAAAAGGTGTGAAAGGTGTACAAGTTAAGTAAATCTTAGTTTTACCAGACCACTGAGCTGATGAACAGCTCTCCTAGGATTGGCCCGAAGGATTGGATATTTTGACGTGGCTGGGGACCAGTTGGTAACTTACCAACGGGACTTACAGCTTATTATGGGACCCGAACCACATCGTGATATGAATTTTTATCACTCTGATTTCGCGTTGGCAGAGCGGGGAATCGAGCCCGGACTCTGAGATCGGTAGTTAAAAGGTGTAACAGGAGGAAAACCTCGCAGTTGCACTATGAAAGAATTGTTAGGAGAGGGTGGTAAAAAACAAGATAGAAAAAAAAGAGAATAAGAACGAAGGTACAGTAAAAGGAATGAAAGGGGTTGCAAGTAAGAGTCGAAGGGACACTGCAAAAAATCTGAAGTAATGCCTACAGTGCACCTCACTGACGTAACTCGCCCCCTACTGGATTCGGCTTCAACCATGATTCATTGCCTAAATAGCCAGGCGCATAATCTCTATTGCGGTTTCTAAAGATGATTATTCAGGCGCCCTTTTATCTAATAGTAAAACCCGCTTGATGACGCCTTTCTGAACTCTTAATGAACCCCCTTTTATATATTATAAGTCCGGGGACAAGCATATGATGCATTTCCCAAGAGACTCTCTCTTTGTGATTGCGAGAGAGAGCCCAGTTCGGCCAATTTCTCCCCCCCATTCTTTCGGCTTCCATAAAATTGTAGACCCAACAATGCGCAACATCAAAACCTGAAATTCGCTCCCGTCCGCAGAAGGGAAAAAACGAACGAAGGACGCTCAAAACATTTCGCAAACAACGAACGGGCTGCTGCTACTACTCCCTGGTACAAGAATCAACGCTGGAGAATTTCACCAGAAATGTATAATGGGCATGTATATATATATATATATATATATATATATATATATATATATATATATATATATAATATATAATATGTGTGTGTGTGTGATCACATAAATCTATTAACTTCAAAACTTGAAATATGAGATAAGGGTTTTTTCTATAGCGTAGAGAAGTTGCACAGAGTCTATTGTGTGTTAAACTTGCAATTGTACACACCACACACACACACACACACACACACACACACACACACACATATATATATATATATATATATATACTATATATATATATATATATATATACACACACACATAACACAACATAAAGATTTCTTCCGCAGCACAGTTGCATAAACGTTCATGGGGGTCAACTTACAATTGTGATGACTTCTGAATCAACAGATAATTGAGATGCTCCAGATTACATTAAATGATTTCAATTCCAGTGGTCCTGCAATAGGGAGTTAATTACGTCAAGCATCTTAAATGAAAGATATATTTCCGGGAAAGCGAGCAATGTATTTATAATATTTTTGTATTTCTTTATTGCTAAGAGATTAACCTGAGAAAAGAGATATTACTTGATTGATTGATTGATTGACAGTTATCTGGCGTTCCACTAACATGAACACTGAGGTCTAGTCTTTATGTGGGAACATTTCAGTTTTTTGAGGAACAAAAATGTAATTGCTCAGAGTGAATTCATTAATGAAATCATTTTTAATTCATATTTATTTTTTTATGAACAGAGGCCAAGGACTACTGAAAACCTGCTCTTTCAAAAACTGAATGATAATGTATACACACGCACACACACACACACACACACACATATATATATATATATATATACATATATATATATATATATTATTTAATATATAATTATATAATATATAATAATATATATATAGATATATATATTTATAGATCTTAATATATATATAGAGAGAGAGAGAGAGAGAGAGAGAGAGAGAGAGAGAGAGAGAGAGAGAGAGAGAGAGAGAGCAAAGTTATAAACACTATATCCGTGCACTAAAATATTATGTTGTAGAAACCCAACTAAAATTTGGAAAGAATTCAAAGTTTTTATTTAGGTTTTCGGAGAGTACATTCTCTCCCTCTTTCAGAAAGAGAAATAAAAGTTACAAAACCTGAAAACAATGGTCAAGGTAAAAGAAATAACATACAAGTATACAGTTGTATCAGAATAACTACCCTACTAAGGTGGGTTGCCAATCTTCTTTAACAACTTAGTTACGCTAACTACATGTTTTGTTATCATTGCATTACAGAAAAGGTCCAGTTTAAAATTGTTCCGCCAATCACAGTACAGCATCTGTACAGTAAACGCAGCTGTCTTGCTGCATCACTGTCGGCAGGCCTTAAAAAAAAAAACCTCCAATCTTTCCCTCTGTCAAGATATTTGTTCTCTACCAACATTTCATGCACTGTTTTTGGCAAAAGTTAAACCCAAGATTCAGTACTTCGTTTTCTTTCTAGCTCACTATAATGTATTTATTTGCCTTCACGCCTGTAATAGCATTTCTGACCATCCCCATTTCTCGTTTTCATATATAAGTTTCAAATACTTCATAGAAAATGTCCATTTCATTGTACTGGGTGCCCCACTCTATCTTGTGTTTGGCTATTCATTCTGTCACATCTCTGCTCCCCTCCAGTACATTTGGTTTCAATGAATTCCTGTCTACTCGTTATGTTCCAGTGTCCGTAAGAATAAATGACGACTAGGATAAGAAGAAAATAATATGGACGTGGTTAAAGGGGATAAAAACAGACTAGGGAAAGCACTCGAATACACAGCAGCAAATGAGAGGAGGACGTAATCCGAGATTCACCTGTTCTTTGGCGGATGATTAAGAACACTGGGAGCCTCTGTGTTCTTTTTTGTCGACGAGATCACACTTTTCACTCAGACAGCATAAACACAGGTGGTCAGGGGGGGGATTCTTAGCAGCGTTCTCCGCTAAGAGGCTTAGGGCCACTAAAAAGCCCAGAGTTGCTTTTCAGGCGGAGTGTGTTAGCGCACTTTTGTCTGCGTCTCTCTCGGCTAAAAATCCCTCTCATTTTGAGGGATCTCGGCGAGATCAGCGGGGAATCTGTGTGTCGCGAAACACGAACGGATTTGTCTCTTTCCGACTCTATATATTAACGAAAGCGGGAGTGATCCTGTTGGGAGGATTTCTTTTGCCCTCTCTCTCTCTCTCTCTCTCTCTCTCTCTCTCTCTCTCTCTCTCTCTCTCATACTAGACAAAACTAAAAATAATAAGACTTGTTTCACCACCGTCACCTCACGAACTGAAGAGGAAATTGAGGGTGCGGGAAACATTGCAGGCACAAAAAGAGAGTTTTTCTGATGCTCACGACACTACTTACCTGTACACAAATCCCCACGGATCAGGATAATTCATGGGAGGGAGATTATCGACATTTTTAGTCCACAAGCCTTCCGGTTTTATGAGTGGAAATCGTGTGATTTGTCGCTTTCCGATTTATTAAATTGAGAAATCTTGCGCAGAGGATTAGGAGATTGAATAGTGATGTAATATAACTTCAAAAGGTTGAGAAAGAACGTAGATAAACTGATGAAAGCATGCAATGCCAAAGGGCATCAACAGAGAGAGAGAGAGAGAGAGAGAGAGGGAGGGGGATATAACCCAGAATGATGTTTCTCTAATTTTTACAGTGAATATTTCGCTCAAATTCTTTTAGCCTCGGGCTCGCCATATTTCCCGATTCCTTCTGTTGCATTTGACTTAGCTGAATCTAACATAGCAATAAACGATGGCATTTCTCATCAGCATTTAATACACTGGTTTCCATGATAGCTGGAAAAAATTTCCACTTTGAAATGTGTCCTGATTGAAAATTAAGGTTTTCTTTCTTGTGTAGAAGTTATTCATCTTTCACCTTATTGGTGGTTGTCTTGCTCATTTAACAGTTGCATGTGTATATGTGTGTGTGTGTGTGTGTGTGTGCATGTGTGTGTGTTTGGGACAGGTCCTTCTAACACCTCCCCCTCCCCCCCCACCACGCCCCGGCCACATATTTGGGTTGGATGACAAGAAGGTGAATCGAAGTGAATAAGGGAATGGAGTGAAGAAGGTGAATATATAAAAAGGCAAATGTACTTTCTCTTGGCCGAATTTTTTATACCTATTTAATACTTTCTTTTTTTAAATCGATTTAATTTTTCCTTTCTTTGGTCTGATCGAGAACTGTGTAGTTTGATTTGAACGGATTATATATTTATTTAATCCGCCGTATATAAAAAAATCTGACAAAATGTAGTAAGTATAATTTTAGTCATATAAGATTAAAAGTCAAACGGATCAATCCTCTGCATAAATACTTGCACATCCAGCCACAAGTTTTCTTTCTCTTTCACTCATATTCACTGCTCATTCATTCTACCTTGATTGCTTTTATTTGTCCTAATTCTTTATGTTCATTTTTTGTATGGAAAGTGAAAAAAAATGAATGGTTAATGTTGAACAAATTAACAGTCCGAAGATTTTGCACGCACTTACATGTGTGTATGAAGTTCCGCATGAATCTAATTATGCATATATATATATATATATATATATATATATATATATATATATATATATATATATATATATATAATATATATAAATCCACGAAGGAAAATGAAACAATCGAGTATCCATTGTTTCACTTTCCTTCGTGGATTTTGTCTTTATTTATATATATTCAAATATTCATCACGTTCCATATTTTCGTGATTCGGTTATACATACATATACATACAGTATATACTATACATATATATATATATATATATATATATATATATATATATATATATATATATATATAATTCATAAAATCCAGACTACCAAACTTTCCTACTTCTATAAAGATGTCATTGAATTAAAACAGCAACAAAAATACAGTGACATAACCCTGCCCCACCCCCAACAAAGGTTGGAAGACCGTCGTCTTTATTATGCCTCATTCTCCCTTAAGCATAAACAACACGATCGTGTCCTCTGTAACTTTCTTCATCGGCGGTGTTGGTCTGGTGGTAGTGGTTGCGATGGTGATAGTGGTGGTGGTGGTGGTGGTGGTGGAGGCGATGTTTTGGTCGCTCTTGGGTGTGGTGGCAAGCCTTCCTTCCTTCTGGCGGCTGGTCTTGTGATAGCCGCTCTCTGAGTGACGACCGCGCCAGCCATTACCCGATAAAGTCGCCACCTGAGCCCGTTGGTAGTCGGAGTTGCCATGCGTCATTTTATCCAACAAATATCATACGCATTATCTCTGCGTACCCTGTCGTGTATGCGACTAGTACAACTATAAAAATGGAATTATCTGCATGGACAGACGAGGGATAAAACGTAACGGAAGCATATATACCATTCAAATTAAGAGTAAACGTCGAAACATCCTTTTACCTGGGTTCTGGCAACACTGTCAGCTATCTCCTGGATGGCGTCATTCCCACGCGAAACTCGCCACCGGGTTTAAAAGGAAGAGAAAAAAACCCGCCGTATTTGGCCGATTTTGCGCTACGTGACGTCCCGCAGCGAAACGAGCTTTGTGTGGTCTTCAGAATTAGAAACTATCTTGGTAGCTTTAGCTAATTAAATTTTGGCAAACCCAGCAGAAGGAAATACAGCCTCGTACGCTTTACCTTAGGGATTCACGGGCGGCTCTATAGCCAATACAAGGCCGTTTTAGAGAATAAAAACGATGATTAGGAACGGGAGCAAAGTACGTTACCTGGATGGCGCGCTCTTTAGAGGTCGTTTGTTCAAGTGGCCGTTATGATCCATTGGTTTATTTAGGGGAAAAAAAAGAAAAAAAAAAAACAGAAAACAAACTGTGGTCATATTCTTTGAGATTCTCGCGTGGTTTCTCGTCGACTTCCTCCCTCTTATCTTTATGGATTTCATCCTTTGTGAAACCTGCCTAAACTCACTGATGATTAGCAGTTGTATCAGAAACAGTTCATTCAGTGAGAGGCTTCGTACAGCCAGAATTAGGACTGGTTTTCCATAGACTCTATACTTAACGTATTATTCACAAAAGGTTGAGTCTCACAAATTTTGAGATTGATTTTTGCCGGTTGATACTATATCGCCTATTTGCAGGCAACGAAACATTTTATTGTAAACGTAAACTGCCTGGAACCTTTCCAGGCAGGTTTATGCAGTTCTGCATAAAACACGGAACTGTGCATTGATGCAATGGTAATAATATTATAGTTATCAAAATCCTCATCTTTGCCAATGTCGTTAATCTTATTGACTTGTATTATGAACACTGGATAAACACTGGTTATCACGATGACAAATCCAGTAAAAGAAGTTCATCCACGAACAGTTTTGGAACGAGCCTCTTTTTGAATCAAGATTCTCAGCAAAGGTAATAGATTATTTACTACATCAACGTTCCAGGCAGCTTACGTTTACGATAAAGTGCCTAGGTCAAAATTGTCAGACTCGCTTCAACCTGCAAATAGGCAATACAGTATCCACAGGCAAAAATTTATCTCAAAATTCATGAGACTCAACCTTTTGTGTATAATACGTTAAGTATAGCATATGAAAAAACCAATCCTAACCCAGGCTTTACGAAGCCTCTCACTGAATGAACTGTATTTCTGATACAACTGCTAATCATCACTGAGTTTAGGCAGGTTTCATAAAAGATGAAATCCATAAGGATAAGAGGGAAACCTCCAAGAGAAACCACGGGTTCTTTTCGTACTTTCTAAAATGAAATACAAATAAAGCTTTTTTCCTTCGCGTCTTAGGTAATTGATAATTATCTTGCAAAAAGCAAATAGACAGACAATTCATTAAACCTTATGCAAGTTTATCATAATTTGATGTCAAGAGTTTGTCGTTTTTGTATAATTTTTTTTCATTCATTCTTGGAAATAAAGGTTTATTTTTTTAAATAAACAGATCTAATTTACAGGTAGAATCTCCGCTGTATGACAGTATGGTTGATGAGGGAAAAAAAAGAAAAATTAGGGAGAGAATAGAAAAAATAAAAAAAATAGAAAAAATAAAAGAGAGAATAGAAAAATAAAAAAGTATAGAAAAAATAAAAGAGAATAGAAAAAATAAAAAAAGAATAGAAAAAATAAAAGAGAATAGAAAAAATAAAAAAGAATAGAAAAAATAAGAGAATTTAGAAAAAAATAAGAGAATAAGAAAAAATAAGAATAGGAAGAATAGAAAAAAAAATTAAGCAGGGAATAGGAAAAAAATGGAATAGAAAAAATAAAAAGAATAGAAAAAATAAAAGAGAGAATAGAAAGAATAAAAAAAGAACAGAAAAAAATAAAAGAGAATAGAAAAAATAAAATAGAGAATAGAAAAAATAAAAGGGAGAATAGAAAAAATAAAAATGAATAGAAAAAATAAAAAAGAATAGAAAAAATAAAAGAGAGAATAGAAAGAATAAAAAAAGAATAGAAAAATAAAGAATAGAAAAATAATAGAGAAAAATAAAAGAAAAAATAAGAGAGAAAAATAAAAAGAAAAAATTAAAAAAGAATCGAATAGCAAAAATAAAAGAGAATAGAAAAAATAAAAAAAAAATAAAAAAAATAGAGAATAGAAAAAATAAAGAAATAGAAAAAGAATAGAAAAAAATAAAAAGAGAATAGAAAAAATAAAAGAGAATAGAAAAAATAAAAAGAAGAAATAGAAAAAAATAAGTAGAAAAAAATAAAAGAGAATAGAAAAAATAAAAAAATAAAATTAAAAAATAAAAGAGAATTGAAAAAATAAAACCAGTCCTCTATGGAGGGAAAATAAACAGATAAACGTTAAATTCCACTGTCTTCTGCACAAATACATATTACAGTAGTTGAGATTAAGCAATTGGCTAACTTTGACTAATACCCTGGGCCACCTGCCTTCTTGCTACGCCCTCCAAACGACATACGAACTACAAAGCTCACTACACAAACAAGACAAGCACTTCACTGAACACTATAAAACAAATGGGTCTGTCCCATTCTTTCCCCTTCCACTAATACCTTACGTTCACCCAACCTTATAACCCTTTCCAAACACCTTACCTACCTTCCGGGGACCCCCAGGGGCTCATCCCAACGCCATCCTATCACCCCCCCACACCCCCCAACTACCGCCTGCCATGCCTGCATCTACAGTCTACTCCGACCCACTGCCGTGATCATACTCGGATTATACCGAAAGAAACGTTGGCCACCACTACAAGATTTTGACTACACCTAACATTGATTTATTCCTAATACAGCGTATATAACCCTACGGGATATACATTCCACATTTTACTTACTTTCTATAATAAATTAATGCAAAATATCCTTGAAATTGACTCCTGATTAATCACATCGGAGCATTACTCATCAGTTGTAGTAACAGAGCGAAAGCTGTTATCAGAAAAATAGAGAAGATTCTTTACTAGTTGAATGCAGCAATAACAACAACAACAACAACAACAATAATAATAATAATATAATATAATAATAATAATAATAATAATAATGATAATAATAATAATAATAATAATAATAATAATAATGAGTAAGGGGAATATAGCCAGTAACTACAGGCCTATCACCTGCCTACCAAAAATGTGGAAGTTACTAACAGGTATCATCAGTGAAAGGCTATACAACTACCTAGAGGAGACAAACACCATCCCCCACCAACAGAAAGGCTGCAGAAGGAAGTGTAGGGGCACAAAAGACCAGCTCCTGATAGACAAAATAGTAATGAAGAACAGTAGAAGAATGGAAAACCAACCTAAGCATGGCATGGATAGACTATAAGAAAGCCTTCGACATGATACCACACACATGGCTAATAGAATGCCTGAAAATATATGGGGCAGAGGAAAACACCATCACCTTCCTCAAAAATACAATGCGCAACTGGAATGCAATACTTACAAGCTCTGGAATAAGACTAGCAGAGGTTAATATCAGGAGAGGGATCTTCCAGGGCGACTCAGTGTCCCCACTACTCTTCGTAGTAGCCATGATTCCCATGACAAAAGTACTACAGAAGATGTTCATGGACGACATCAAGCTGTATGGTAAGAGCATCAAGGAAATAGATACCCTAATCCAGACTGTAAGGATTGTATATGGGGACATCAGGATGGAGTTTGGAATAGAAAAATGCGCCTTAGTCAACATACAAAAAGGCAAAGTAACGAGAACTGAAGGGATAAAGCTACCAGATGGGAGCAACCTCACACTAAATACCACCCAGTCGAATTGGAGGACTGTGATAGAGCAAAAAAAAAAAAAAAAAAAAAAAAAAAAAAAAAAAAAACAACAAAAAAAAAAAAAAAAAAAAAAAAAAAAAAAAAAAAAAAAAAAAAAAAAAAAAAAAAAAAAAAAAAAAAAAAAAAAAAAAAAAAATAATAATAATAATAATAATAATAATAGCGGCAAAAACACCTCTTTCAGACCCCCTCACCAGAGAATAGCGAAATCCATCTCTCTGGATCAAAATAATTATTGATATTCGAGAGCCTGCAGTACAAAACGATTACATTACAAATTGCTTTCTTGCAGAGCAGAAATCGTGTCTCTTCTAACACACCGAAAAATATTCAGTATTGAAAACTGCCATTTTGCGATGGCATTAAGCTAGTGATCTTTGCGAGTAGGTCAAAGTCAGTCATCCTGGTCAATTTGCAAGATCGTCCGAAGAGTTTCTGCTTAATTTGATTTAGATTAAGAAAAGAGCGAGAGAGTAATGATCCACTG
Organism: Macrobrachium nipponense; assembly: GCF_015104395.2. NCBI lineage: Eukaryota > Metazoa > Arthropoda > Malacostraca > Decapoda > Palaemonidae > Macrobrachium > Macrobrachium nipponense. Next base: position 21,931,129 of record NC_061110.1, on the reverse strand, counting down.
GTGTAATAATTACTCAGTTGATGTAAATAACCTTTATCTGTGGCCCTGAATTTGAGACATATAAGTACACAGAAAACTCATAGACAGAAAGCTAGATTGATACACAAATGGATAAATAGATAGACAGAGAGCATTGCAATGACAAACGAATCGGGTCCATTACATGAAAAATAAAGAAAAACTTGATCTAACCATATTTGAGTTATTTTGAACATGAAAATATTTGCTTTAAAAACGACTACGGATCTGCAATGTCGAGCAAAATTTTTAAATCACAGTTTGAACCTTCAAACCCTTTACACCTTTTTATTTTTATTATATTTTAAAGAGATTCCCACCACACCTGTAGAAACATAACAAAAGGCCTGGAGAGGTTAAACAACTGTCACTTGTGTCATAAACAGTTCCAAATCTGACAGACTTTAGGAAAATGTAGGCCTAGGATTTTTAACATTACGCTTCAGATACCAATTGTTTTAGCTCCACCCACTTTCAGCTGTTGTCAGGAAACGACAATACGAATGAGGATATGGGGAGTTAGGTGACACGATGGGCTAATCCTTCCAGAGCCCCGGTCATCCCTAACACTGCCCCTACGCCCTCCACCACAAAAAAAAAAAAAAAAAAAAAAAAAAAAAAAAAAAAAAAAGGGAGCTGATGAGATGAATAAGGGAATAGCTACATCGAGATATCTACTCATGGTACGCGTATAAATATGTTACCAAAGCGGGAATGATTTTTTTTGCACCTATTCATAACAAACGAGCATCCCTTCGAGGTGCGCATGCGTCATCAGCAAGATTCATGGAAACTAGGGAGTAGTGCAACTTTAGCGTCTTTCGGGAGGGATCTGAAATCCTCTTCTGTCTTCCTAATGCGTCTTTCGAGGGGAGGGTTCTTAGTCACTGACCCAGTAGTCTTTCATAAGGTACTGAAGCTGTAGTAACCTATAAAGGGAAGCTTACGAAAATGTACAGCAATAATGCAACATCCTTAAAGAATAATCCAGTGCTTGGCAGACAGAGCATATTGAAAATGAATAGAATTTTGGGGGGAAAAATGAAGGAAACTATACTCGGTTTTTTTCCCATCTGTCCACCCACCTGTGGTGCTTGCGCATGGTAACACTGCGTCCCGAGCTTTAAATAGTTACGCTATGTGTAAATAAAAGGATATCTGGGTGTACATTTGCAACTGAAAAGTGTTTTAATCGAATACCAATGGTGGATTCGCATACAGTAAATTATTAAAATACTTTTCTGTTGCAAATGTACACCCAGATATCCTTTGATTTACCTAAAACTTACACATAGCGTAACTATTTAAAGCCCGGGACGCAGTGTTACCATGCGCGAAAACCACAGGTGGATGGACAGATGAAAAAAAAAAACCGAGTATAGTGATTATGAAATTTCAAAATGACAGAAGCGAACGACAGTGACCAGACATGAGGAGACGCAGGATAAATTTGTCGTAAATCCCCTGAATCAAAAACGCGAATCGACGTTCCGAGATGAATACCGAAGCCATCATATACTAGCGCAGTCTCCGGGACCTCAGGTGCGTTCATTTCCCTCACGGGGAAGGCGCTCCTCCGTATTCGGGGTAAAACATATCCCCCAATATCTGCCACGAGTAAACAGATAACTTAAAACGGGAGCTTGTGATATCATTACTTTACGAGCTAAGACGTATAAGTAGGGATTGGGACCCGTCCATAAATTCTTTACATATTGCTTTATAAAAATGGTCGTACCATACCTCTCTCTCTCTCTCTCTCTCTCTTTTTCTCTCTCCCTTTCACAACTTGAGGTTTGTCTTCCAGTCACTTGTCCTTTCATGTTTCTTTTTCTCTTCCTTTATTTATATATTCGTTCACATGTTTTCAATATCCCTCTTCTTTCATTATTGATTTGGCTGCATTTATTTCTATGCAAACGCGTTTATTTGGTTTTACTTGATTCATACGAGTTTTCCGCTTGACAAAATTTCGTTATTTGCAAAAATACTTATCGGGATACACACACAGACACACAGACACACACACACACACACACACACACACACATATATATATATATATCAGAGATGTACTGGATATCCGTATCCGCGGGTTATCCTTATTTTTTTACATAAATTCGTATCTGCATTGAGCGACATCCGCATCCGCAGGTTGAGAATGCGGATATGAGGTCATCACCCCCTGCTCAGTGTTCAATAGTTCATACTCATACACTGTAGCAACAAGTAGATTTTTTTTCTGTTTTCTGCTAAATTTGGCTTTTTTTTGTTTTATTGTACAGAATACATGACACAAAATGACACATTCATACATTATATACTGTATAAGTAACTCTGTTAGAGCATATATGGTTTTAGTAATTTCATGTCATTCACAGCAGGCAAGGTATTGCATGTTTCAGGAAACACACACACTCTCTCTTTCTTTCTCTCTCTATCTCTAATGCAAAGAATGGCTTTAAGTTTTGTTACCCTTATCATGCAATGAGCATGAAATAACCTTGTGCCAAGACATAAAACACTCGTGTAGCGCTGTTACTGTATGTCCGTTCATATGAAAGTATACACACACATACATGAGCATCACTTATGCTGCTACCTTCAATGAGTACATCAAATATTATGTGGTAACGCATACTTTTGAATGATTTGACTGAGAATCGTCTTTACAATTAAATATGTCTAAATTATTTAGATTTACAAAGTATCCACATCCGCATCCGCATCCGAAAGGGTAAGGCCAGCAAATATCCGCATCTGCATCCGCAAATGTAAAAGGTTGATATCCGCATCCGCAAATCCCACTTTCAGACATCCGATACATCTCTAATATATATATCTACCAATGCCTTACAGCCATAAGACATTTTCTCTGCATGACTTCACTAATCATAACCAGTCATATTTTTACCTCAGTATGAATAAATGTGATTTTTTTTCTTTATAATTTTCATATGTTGCATTTTGTTGGGCTCCACTTCATGGAACCCGGATTTATGAGAATGAAACCCTAGTGTCTCTCTTGGATTCGGCGAAGGGGGTTGGGTGGGCGATTGGAAAACTGAGAAGAGGGAAGAGGGAGGGGACATCCATCCCTACCCCCTTACCGTTCCATATACCAGCTCCCCTCTCCCCCCGACCCCTCTTCCGATATTCCCTCGTAACAAACTGCGGGTCGCAGCAGCCAGCCCTTGAGGCAATCGGAGAGTTAGGGTAATCTGCTCCATTCCCTCCGCCTCTCATCCTTTAAGACTCTTTTTAAACAAGGCATCCGCGTACACTTTACTATCGCGGCTGAACTATGGCCCATAACACTCACGATCGTATCCCCTCCCCCCTCCCCCCCCCCCACCCCCAACCCCAATTCCCTCCCAATCCCGATCCCGAGGGATTATCGATTTCTGATTGATACGGTTCACCTCTTTCCGTGGATTTCCCCTCCTGCGCGATTCCGGAACCGGCCCTGCCCTATACCCCCGCGCGTTTCTCTTGCGATTCTTCTATGGTTGCGCAAGCGCCAGAAATGAAACTTTAATTGGTTTACTTACGTTGCGTTCTTCCAAGGGATCCTGGGTATTGTTCGGGGCTCTGATTTATATCTGAAATATGATAATGAGCTTCTTAGAATTTTCATTCAAAGGTCTCGATGAAATACTGTGCTCTCTCTCTCTCTCTCTCTCTCTCTCGTGCGAAGTTACATATTTACATACGTACCTCTTTTTCTATTTATTTCAAGCAATTTCTATCTTTAAATTTCTCTCTCTCTCTCTCTCTTTCTCGTGCAAAGTTACATATACACATACACACTCTTCTTCTATTTATTTAAACCAATTTCTATCTTTAAATTGACAAAAAGCTATTAAATAGATACATAAATATATAAATAACCGAAGGAGTGAGTATTTTGAAGATTTACTGAGTGTGGAGGATAGAAAAGAAAGATGAATTTGAGAGGTTAAGTCTATGTTTGAGAACACTTGTGGAAGTGACTGTGAGTGCTTAAAGGGTGGAAATTAATTGACAGGTTCACGAGCAGAAATACGCTGGGATTGGACGGGATCAAAGGTAAGGTGGTGATATGGAGTTGCGTGGTTGACCAGAATTGGTATGGTACACTTAAATGAGGGAAAGGTTCCGCAGGATTGGAGACCAAGAAAATTCTTTGTTCAAAGGCAAAAGTGACAGAGGTACAGTACAGTATATGACGTTACTCAGTACGCTAAGGAAGTTATTTGGTAAGATTTTGATTAAAAAAGTAAGACATATGACATAGTGGGTGATAGAGGAAAAGTGTGGGTTTAGACAAAGAAGGAGGTATGTGCACCAAGTATTTGTTGTGGAAAAGTTCTGTGAAAAGCTTGAAAGTCAATTGAAAAAGCTGTACATGACATGCTTAAAAAAACAAAAACATACGATGAAATCAACTGACAGACACTATGTAGTAGATTGATATGTATGGCATAAAGACAAGTTGCTATTATAGAAGCAAAGCCCGTGTTAGGAAATGGTTAGGAAACGTAGACAGGACAGTGACCGGATTGGCTATGAAGTGTGTCTGAGACCTCTAGAGATCCATCACGTCTTCATTAATTGTTCAATTTGTTGACAGATGGAGGATGACAGAAGTCAGAGAAAGGTCAGTGGATGTTGATCAGTTGTATGACAAGACAAGAAAATGTGTCTTGAAGTAAGTTTGGAATCGTTCGTGTTTGTAGAAGATACGGTACTGATTGGAGTGTAAATGAAAATTAACTCAATGGGTTCAAAGTGCTTCAAAATTATTGTACAAATAAATGGTTGTGCATAGACAACCGTACAGTTAAATTCTTACAGTAAAACGCTTATATATATATATATATACATATATATATATATATATATATTATATATATATATATATATATATATATATATATATATATAAAAGGCAGTACAATAGAAAATAAATAAATAAAACAATGAAACACAGATAATATTATTATAATATATAGATATATATTAATTTATACTCATATAATATATATATAGAGAGTATATACAATAATATACATATATCCATCTATATAGCTACCAGATATATATACATAATTAATATATATATGTGTATTTTTTTCATTCACTTATAGTGTAGACTTACTTTTTCCATTTTTCCTTCCTCTTTTCCTCAACATTTGCTCAAACCTGTCTGTCCACTTATCGTACAACAGGACATAAGCTTCTTTGCCACACAGTGCTCTGGACACAATGCTTCTTCTTCTTTAAAAAGAGGATCATGTTCCTATAATGATAGCTTCTAATGGAATATTTACTGTATAACACTGGTTTCAGAGCCAACAAAGGTAACCACACATACACATTATATATACTATTTACCTTATATATATATATATATATATATATATATATATATATATATAATATATATATCGAGCTACAAATGTCCTTCAATATCTAATTCGCTCTACCTAGGAATTAATATATTTTCATATATGTTTATTTTATATATGTTAACCTGAATTTGTTGGGTTCGATAGTTCGCGCCCGTGAGCAGACAAATTTCTTGTCGACTAAAAAAATTCCCCTTCGGTTAACATATATGAAAATATATTAATTCCGAGGTGGAGGGAATCAGATATTAAAGGGGACATCTGTAGCTCGATGTATGTATATGAATCACGGTAATGTGATATGACTCATATATATATATATATATATATATATATATATATATACATATATATATATATATATATATCATATATATACATATATATACATACATATACATATACAGGCTTTTGTTGCAGATTTTCCTTTATTCATATTAGGTGCTAAAACACATGGCAACTACAACACTTTGGCAACATTGTTGCAAGCGTTCATTTAATATACATTATAGTTATTCTGAATATTATATCTATGTTTTAAACAACTATCCATATATTTAATTCAAAAAATCTTATCTTATAAGTAATGAAACGTGCACGTCTGAAATGTAGTGTAAAATACACATTTTTTCTGGAGTCTTCCAACCAAACACAGTCATCCATTGTTGCAATGACATCCGCTTGCGAGTGGAACAAGACTGTGAGCAACACTAATTAGTAAATTGCAACATGCCTTGTACAATGTTTTTTTTTATTATTATGTTTGCATTTACTCTAATACAATTTTAACTTCACATTTTCAAACATTCAAAGGACTCTTGCAGATCTACTTAAGACATAGGTATGTATACACATGTACATGCACTTACACTGACAAGCATACACGCACACACACACTCGATATATATACAGGTATATATATGAATATTATTCAATATATATATATATATATATATATATATATGATTATATATATATATTATTATATATATATGATGTGTGTGTTTGTGTATGAATGTGTGTGTCTGTGTATGTATACATGTGTGTATATACGTAAAATGTATTGAAATCATTAGTTAACTTCAATAACCTTTTAGAAAACACGGAGAATGCACATAAAACTTAAGAAGCTCCCATTGATTACCTACAGTTGCCATAGTTATGCTTATAAAAATGTAATCACGATCATTCTCATTTTCCAGTCGGGACCCACCGCCTTTCCATCGTCACCGAACTTCGCTGGTCACAAACGGCGCACAGAGGAACCGGAGGGAAACCGACGAAATTCGAAGAAGAGACGAAACGAACCCGAAACTCTTCCGTTCGCCAAGAAAACCGAGACGATCCCTCCGTAATGAGTTATTGAACAATGTGATCACTTGGCCGTCTGCCCAACGCTCACTTTTAAAGACACGACAAAAAAAAAAAATAAAAAGAAAAAAAGTTAAAAAAAAAAATGACATTCTCTCTAATTACTAACACTGCTTTCGATAACACTAAAGTGACCGGTGGGCGATTGGCTACGCAAACCAATAATTGCATATTAGCATATTAAGTGGCAATCTGTGATTCTGACAAAAATAGTTCACAACTTTCGGCTGGAAAAAAAAAAAAAAAAAAGGAAGCGCGCCTGTTTGCGTTAGCGAAGTGTGTTTTTTTTTTTTATCTTTTTTCTGGTGTTAAATGAAAAATCAAATTATATACAATTAAGTCAAGGTTCCGTGATCAGTCGTAAGAACGCGGGAATAATATAGATCCGCAAGAAATGACGAGAAAATGAATCGGCTGGCACGTACGCGAGTGTTGGTGAGGGCGGTTTGCGCATGCGCTGGTAATCGTAAGAGGCCTACACCATTCGGAAAGTTACCTGCTTAAGAGAAGCAGGTCATCACTGCAAATTATTAGTATCTTAGTAACATACAAGAACGAGAAAGCTATACATAGAAAAATGAGAAAATTAAAAGGGAATGATGAAATTACTACTAAAATTAGAAAAATGAATTTTATTGAAAGAAGTTGTCTGGAATGAGTGACGTGCCTAAAACTTAAGGTACCTGGAAAACCTTTGAGCTATCCTAGATTTTTGAATGCTGGGAGATATAATGTTTGATTTACATAGATTTTTGACATTACGCCAAGAACTGGGGCAACTGAGGCCATTCAGCGCTGAAACGGAAATTGACAGTAAAAGGTTTGAAAGATGTTACAGGAGGAAAACCTCAAAGCAGTTGCACTATGAAATAATTGTTAGGAGAGGGTGGATAGCAAGATGGAAGAGATATAATATGAATGGAGGTACAGCAAAAGGAATGCAAGTTGTTGCAGCTAGGTGCCAAACAGGCGCTGCAAAGAACCGTAAGTAATGCCTACATTGCACTGAATGAGGTGCACTGACGGCACTAACCCCCTCCGGGAAAAGTTATAATGCAATCCTGTTATTTTTCGAGCACATGGAAACCTGACTGGTGTTTCAAAGGTACTTGAGGGAAGCCTGGTTTTAGTTGAGATAAACCGTATTTACTGGAATAAAGCAGCTGTCTGCATTGGGAGAACATTCGGTATTCTGCGAAAGAACTTAATGTACTATAGGGTGGTCCGAAAGTCTTGCTACCCCTACCAACAAGCACCAGCAATAGAGGTACAAGTATTGGAATAATACAAAATACATATCCTGGATTCAGTTTATTCTTGTTACCCCTATATATTATTTTCATTTTCACGATTTTTTGTACTAATATTGTTTAATTTTTTTCATTTCAGATGGCTGAAAGCAAATAAACTGAATCCAGTACATCTTTTTCTCTATTACTATATTACTTGTTCTATTGTTTCAGTGTTCTTATTTCGTTCTATTGTTCTTGCAGTGAATAAGCTGAATCCAGGATATGTATTTTGTATCACTGCAATACTTGTACCTCAATTGTTGGTAATTTTTGGTAGGGGTAACAAGACTTCCTGAACCACCCTGTACATTGAGTTTTTTGTCCTCAATGATACAACCCTGATTAAGGAAATAATGATGAGTAACTGAATGCATGGAAAAGGCAAGAAGAAATTAACCTTGTAGATCTTTACTTTACAAAACAAAAGGAAGAAATAACTCGTGGGTGCAAATACAAGAAATAGGAATTAGCAGCGACTGTAATTGAATAGCCTTATTTAGTCCAATCACGGAAAAAGATGAAATAAAACGAAGAACGAAGTTTTTGGGAATTCCACCCCACATGAAGCACAGAACAGCCTCTTTAAAGAGAAAGGTTTTGACATGTCTGTGACAACAGAGATTGGCTGTCTGAGCGAAGAGCTCTTCCTTAGCACCACAGAGCCAAAGCTAAAATATAAAAATCAGAATGTAATAGATTTTTTTAACACGACTGTATATTTGGAAATAGAAATGCTCTATTTCCAAATTAATGTTCTGAGAGAGAACCTGCCACTGTGGGGGAGGGGTGGGGGTTTGGGGGGGGGGCAGGTGGGGGGGGGGTTGCCAAGCCAGTCCAACTCACATCGGTACCAAGCCCGGATATATAGGGGAGGCTGGCGTCAGGAAGGGCATCTGTCTATATAACATCTGCTAAAACAATCTATGAAAAGAGCCGTTGAAGATATAAACAGTTGCATGAGGCTCATTCAAATGACGACCCCGACTAGGGATTAAATTAAGAAGAAGAAGAAACGTTTTTTTCAGTATAAATTGTAAGGTACATCTCGCGCATGCGCAGTCTCAAAAACAAAGGAAATCACGATGCCGCTTCACTTCTCAACCCTCGTATAGTTGCCATTTGTTCCTCATTTGTCGTTCGGAGTTATCACAATGCCTCGCGTCTTCAGAGCCAAGTATATAACACTTTCGATCTTGCTTAAGTTTAATTGTTAACGAAGTTTATTAATTGCCGCTGATGAGAACCGGAGACTTGAAACTTCGCTTTAGACAAGTGAAATTATAACTTGAACCAAATTTAGCTGGGAATTGTCGCAATTATTCTTTCAATCCCCCGTTGCTTAATGTCTGATTCCAAGAATAATCAGCTGGCATTAATTCATTGCTGAGATTTGATCACGTCCTCTTCACACACACGTACACAGAAACACTCAAACTCACACACACACTCACACTCTCTCTCACACACACACACACACACACATATATAATATATTATATATATATATATATTGATATATATATATATATATCTATATATATATATATTTAAATTGTGATTTACTGAAATTAAATATCTATATACATATATCATATATATATACATTATGATATATATATATATATA
>NC_061110.1:21866432-21918932 GCF_015104395.2 Macrobrachium nipponense | reverse complement strand
CCACCTCCTACAAAATTCTTCTGTTCAACTCACGACTGTTTTTTGTTTTTCTCTCTACCTGACAAACGGCGCACCAACATTTATCAGCGGAGGAGAGAGAGAGAGAGAGAGAGAGAGAGAGAGAGAGAAAAGGATGGAAATGACGAGGGAGGGGGTTAGAAAAAAAAAAGGGTGAGGGGTAAGAAAAGAGAAAGGTTGATAAGAACCTGTGGCCCCGCGACTCCATTACTGTTGCATTGTGGGCCGAGTGGCGTCATTGTGGCGCGCTGAAGAGTGCTCGGGATCCTTCTCTGGGAGGCAGTTGACATCCATTCATTCATCTGCGAGAGAGAAGGACCCATTGTCTAAAGTGGACGTTTTTCAACAACAGGGGAAAATAATGTACGACACTTGGTTTGAGGGGGAGGGGGGGGGGAGGGGAAGAGGGAAAGGAGGGTACTTCTCGTTGTATGAGGTTCTTCTTCAGGGGGAGAGGGACAAGGTCTAATCTGTGTGGCTACAGAGAGAGAGAGAGAGAGAGAGAGAGAGAGAGAGAGAGAGAGAGAGAGAGGGTTAATTTCAGTGCTTTAAAATACAGGAGATTCAAGAAACAAGGTAGTGAAAGACGCAAGACCATTATACGTAAGAAAAAAGCATAGAGAGAGAGAGAGAGAGAGAGAGAGAGAGAGAGAGAGAGAGAGAGAGAGAGAGAGAGAGAGTGGTTAATTGCAGTGCTTGGATAAAAGAGTAGACTAAAGATATACAAGCGCTGAAAGATGCAAGACAATATATGTAAGATAAAAGCAGAGAGAGAGAGAGAGAGAGAGAGAGAGAGAGAGAGAGAGAGAGAGTAGTAGTAGTAGTAAAATATGGTTAAACTGCAGGATGAGAAGCACATTTACAATAATGACTGCCCGGAAGGTTGTGGGGGTAGTGCTGTTAGTGCACCTTACGTGGCGCACTGCAGGCGTCACTAACGAGTGCTTGCAGTATTCCTTCCGCCCTTAGCTGCACCCACTTCTAGCCTTTTACTTGAACTCCATTGTCCCTTCTCCTCTCCATTTTGCTGTCCAACCTTTCTAACTGTGGGATTTCCTTCTAGTATCACTTTTAGATATATACTTGACAGCCTGAGTTTCATGATTCATCAAGTCTTTCTTATAATGATAAATCCCTTTTTGGTAGATAAATTCAGATCATGTCATTTATTTGTGGTGTGATAGCGCCATGGATCGGTATTTCCTCTTTTTAATTATATATTGATCTTGAATCGTCTTCCTCTTGGGACGTATTATCAATCTCCTTTCGCAGTTGCCCCCACTAGGTAAAAAAAAAAAAACTCCCTAGAGAGTCTAGCAATTGCCCATAAGTCAAATTTAATAAAAATAGTAAAAAAATCCTTATATAGAGACTTCATTAGACATCCTACACTTTCCTTCTTCCTAAGTGTTCCCTCTTCTCCTCTCTACTTCTTACTTCAGTCTTGCTTTAGTTCTTCGTCCTTTTCCTTTTGTTTGCCTTCCCCTCTTCTTCATCTCTTTCGTTTTCTTTGTCTTTTTCAGCTTCTTCTTGTTTCGTAAGTTAAAATTTCCTTGCGCTCTTCAGACACTTCTTGCAAACGAGTCATCCTTATATACTAAGGAAGAAAAATAAGTAGAATCATATTTTTTTGAAGAGATAAGAAATAAACACCTTTCTGTGGGTTTGTTGCATAAAAATATAACTTATCAAAGGAAGGTATTATGCAGTGATTATAAATTTTATTCGGGAGTAAAATTCATGAGGACTTGCTGCAGCCTTAACTGACAGTAAGAGTCATATGGCCTTCTCTAATAATAATAATAATAATAATAATAATAATAATAATAATAATAATAATAATAATAATAATAATAATGGTATTGATGTCGCAATACCATGGGACACCAGAGTTGAAGAGAAAGAGAGGGAAAAAATGGATAAGTATCAAGATCTGAAAATAGAAATAAGAAGGATATGGGATATGCCAGTGGAAATCGTACCCATAATCATAGGAGCACTAGGCACGATCCCAAGATCTCTGAAAAGGAATCTAGAAAAAACTAGAGGCTGAAGTAGCTCCAGACTCATGCAGAAAAAGAATGTGATCCTAGAAACGGCGCACATAGTAAGAAAAGTGATGGACTCCTAAGGAGGCAGGATGCAACCCGAAACCCCACACTTTAAATACCACCCAGTCGAATTGGAGGACTGTGATAGAGCAAAAAAAAAAAAAACATAATATGAAGGCAGTAGACCATCTTTTAAGCATGTTCTGTAAAAAAAGTATGGCAGCATCAATGGATTAGTTTTTATATAAAGTCGTTCATTCTTCTCACTATTTTCCTTTCTTCAGGATTGATATCTGCGAAGAGCTGGCCGATAAGCATAATCTGGATAGGTGGAAAGGCAATAGTTCTGAATAAAATGTGACATAAATTTTTTTTTCCAGAACTATTGCCTTTCTCCTAATCCTATTTATGTACGTCGCAATACCATGGGACACCAGAGTAGAAGAAAAAGAGAAGGAAAAGATTGATGAGTATCAGGGTCTGAAAATAGAAATATAACAGTGAATATTGTACCCATAATCATAGGAACACTAGGCACGTTCCCAAGATCCCTGAAGAGGAATCTGGATAAGCTAGATGCCGAAGTAGCTCTAGGACTCACGCAGAAGAATGTGCTCCTAGAAACGCTACACATAAGTGTGAAAAGTGATGGTCTTCTAAGGAGACAGGATGCAACCCGGAACCCCACACTAAAAAATCACCCAGTAAAATTGGATGACTGTGATGGACAAAAAAAGAAAAAGAAAATAATAATAATAATAATAATAATAATAATAATAATAATAATAATAATAATAATAATAATAATGATAACCACACACATGGTCTAGATGCTGAAAAGTATTGGGGCAGAGGAATACCACAGCTTCCTCAAAAATACAATGCGCAACTGGAATACAATACTTACAAGCTCTGAAATTAAGAAACTAGCAGAGGTTAATATCAAGAGAGGGATCTTCCAGGGCGACTCACTGTCCCCACTACTCTTCGTAGTAGCCATGATTCCCTTGACAAAAGTACTACAGGAAGATGGATGCCGGGTACCCTAACAATCGAAAGAAAAGAGGCAACAGAATCAACCATCTGATGTTCATGACGACATCAAGCTGTATGGTAAGAGCATCAAGGAAATAGATACCCTAATCCAAACTGTAAGGATTGTACTGGGGACATCAGGATGGAGTTTGGAATAGAAAATGCGCCTTAGTCCAACATACAAAAAGGCAAAGTAACGAGAACTAAGAAGATAAAGCTACCATTGGGATGGGACACATCAAACACATAGATGAGACAGGATACAAATATGGGAATAATGGAAGGAGGAGATATAAAACACCAAGAGATGAAGGACACGATCAGAAAGAATATATTGCAGAGACTCAAGGCGATACTCAAGTCCAAAAACTCAACGCCGGAAATATGATAAAAGCCATAAACACATGGGCAGTGCCAGTAATCAGATACAGCGCAGGAATAGTGGAATGGACGAAGGCAAGAACTCCGCACCATAGATCAGAAAAACCAGGAAAACATATGACAATACACAAAGCACTAAAACACCCAAGAGCAAATACGGGACAGATATACATAACACGAAGGAAGGAAGGGAGAGAGGACTACTAAGTAGAGGACTGCGTCAACATCGAAAACAGAGCACTGGGGCAATACCTGAAAACCAGTGAAGACGAGTGGCTAAAGAGTGCATGGGAAGAAGGATAATAAAAAGCAGACGAAGACCCAGAAAATATACAGAGACGAGAAGACAGAAAGAACAGAGGACTGGCACAACAAACCAATCCGAAACGGACAATACATGAGCAGACTAAGAACTAGCCAGCGATGGGACACATGGCAATGGCTACAGAGGGGAGAGCTAAAAGAAGGAAACTGAAGGAATGATAACAGCGGAACAGATCAGGCCCTAAGAACCAGATATGTTTCAAAGTACGATAGACGGAAATAACATCTCTCCCATATGTAGGAAGTGCAATACGAAAAGTGAAACCCATAAACAATATAGCAAGTGAATCCGCCCGGCACTTGCACAGAACCAGTACAAAAAGAGATGATTCAGTAGACAAAGCCCTACACTGAGCCTTTGTGGCAAGAAACATCAGCTACCTTGCAGTAATAAGTGGTACGAGCACCAAACCTGAAGGAGTGATAGAAAACGATCAGGCAAAGATCCTCTGGGACTATGGTATCAGAACGGATAGGGTGATACGTGCAAACAGACCAGAACGTGACGTTGATTGACAAGGTCAAGAAGAAAGTCTCGCTCATTGATGTCGCAATACCATGGGACACCAGAGTTGAAGAGAAAGAGAGGGAAAAATTGGATAAGTATCAAGATCTGAAAATAGAAATAGAAGGATATGGGATATGCCAGTGGAAATCGTACCCATAATCATAGGAGCACTAGGCACGATCCCAAGATCCTGAAAAGGAATCTAGAAAAACTAGAAGCTGAAGTAGCTCCAGGACTCATGCAGAAGAGTGTGATCCTAGAAACGGACACATAGTAAGAAGAGTGATGGACTCCTAAGGAGGCAGGATGCAACCGGAACCCCACACTATAAATACCACCCAGTCGAATTGGAGGACTGTGATAGAGCAAAAAAAAAAAAAAAAAAAAAAAAAAAAAAAAAAAAAAAACAAAAAAAAAAAAAAAAAAAAAAAAAAAAAAAAAAAAAAAATAATAATAATAATAATAACGTCCTTGATGTAACACTGTACCCTGTCAGTTGGATGATAATATCAACATGACGTAAATTAAGATTAGAATTTGAGCTGTGCTGAAACAATATTAATAAACTGCACATGAATTAGAAACTGAATATACAGAAAGAATAAATAAAAGGGGATAAGACGCACTAAATAAAGAGAGAATAAATAAAAAGGGATAAGAAGCATAGTTCCAACTATGATTGAAAAAAAAATATTAAACTGGATATGAATACGAAACTAAAACACAGAAATAGCATAAATAATAAGAAATAAAACGCACAGAAAATCTCTTGCTTGGTCAAGCACTATGTGGCGACCTCGTCCCCACCATTAGATCCTGACCCGAGTTGTTATTTATGATAACCATGTTTTCAGCATTTCTTGGGCGCTATTATGTTGGAGGGCGACAATTTGCATACTCATTACAGGCATCTTGAGGATGTAGATTAGGTTGAGAGAGAGAGAGAGAGAGAGAGAGAGAGAGAGAGAGAGAGAGAGGGGGTAGACAAGACTGGTCATAGTGTACTAAACACGAGAGAGAGAGAGAGAGAGAGAGAGAGAGAGAGAGGTGATCACAAGACTGGGTCATATACTAAACACGAGAGAGAGAGAGAGAGAGAGAGAGAGAGAGAGAGAGAGAGAGAGAGAGTATGTATCTTTTTCATGACGCGATAAAGGTTATTCTCACATCAAAGCGCTGAGTTAAGAAGGATGATGACTTATTTCTTCTCCATAAGCTTCGTCAACAGCGATTCTGCACCGATATGTATCAAATGGCAGACATCCTTCAGTTCCATGAATTTTTGCTTCCTTTTTAAATTTCAGTTTATCTATTATTCCTTTGGACGCAAAGAACTCGATTCTTCAAGTGCCCTGTATTTCCGTATAACTTAAAACCTTGACGTACTATTTTACATGTAGTTCCTCACTATCAATCTGGTAGCCCGAGTTCGCTTCCCTGCTGGTGCCAGTGCGGAATCAGAGGAATATATTTTCGGTGATTAAAAATTCATTTCTCGATATAATTGTGGTTCGGCTCCCACAATAAGCTGTAGGTCCCGTTTCTAAGTAACCAATCGGTTCCTAGTCACGTAAAATATCTAATTCTTCGGGCCAGCCCTAGGAGGGCTGTTCATCAGCTCAGTGGTCCGGTTAAACTAAGACAGACTTAACTTTAGCTCTGCTACATGTGACTAAAAGCTAATTTTCACTAAATTTATAGGTAAATGTCTTGTTCCTACTTCTCTCACTGTCATCTACCGTACTTTATTTTACGTCTCTTCTTTGAGAAAACGTTCTAGTTTCCTCACTTCAACCGAATCTTTAAAAGCGTAGTTAATTCAGCAACTGACGGACAATAGTAGAACAGAATACAGAATTTAGGCCACAGGCCAAGGGCGGGGATCAATGAGGTCACTCTGCGCTGAAATGGGAACTCAGAGTGAGCAGATTTAAAAGGCTCAGAAGGAAGAAAACTTTAGAGGGTGGAAATTCTGATGGAAGGAAGAGACTATGAACGGAGGTACAGTAGAAGAAATAAGAAGAGGTTGAAGCTAGGGGACGAAGAGACGCTGCCACAGACCCTTAAGTAATGCCTACAGTGCACCACGTGAGGTGCACGGACGGCACTAACCCCCGACGGCGTTAAGGACAAAAGTATGCAAAGAGTCGCCATATAGCGACAGACGGGATTCTTTCAGGAATATTCCTGTCCTCCGAATATCCCCAATGACCACCTCTCAGTACAATTCCTTTTTCTAAAAGCCAACTGTCGTTGGATGAAGAGTTTTTAGAACTCACCGTCAATCCCCTTGAAAATTCTGACCCAGGGATCGACTTTGTACTTTGTATTGACGCACCTGTTGCGAGGATGAGGTAATTGAGATGCGTTTCCTTCAGTTGGATGTCATCGGCTGCAAGTTCATTTTTTGTTGCTGTTGCAACTCAAAGATTCTAGTTTTTTTCTTTATCTTTTTGAAACGCATTTATCAGATGTCTTACGATTGTACGATAGCTTCATTCACATAGAACGATAAAAAAGAGGCAGTGTCCTATCTGTGTGTGTGTGTGTGTGCCTGTGTGTGTGATGTAGTGATAGAGAGAGAGAGAGAGAGAGAGAGAGAGAGAGAGAGAGAGAGAGAGAGAGAGAGAGAGGTAAACATAAGACTAAAATCGCAGATTATCAAACAGGAGAGAGAGAGAGAGAGAGAGAGAGAGAGAGAGAGAGAGAGAGAGAGAGAGAGAGGTAAACATAAGACTAAAATCGCAGATTATCAACAGGAGAGAGAGAGAGAGATGAGAGAGAGAGAGAGAGAGAGAGATGTAAACATAAGACTAGCACCATAGATTATCAAACATGAAAGAGAGAGAGAGAGAGAGAGAGAGAGAGAGAGAGAGAGAGAGAGAGAGAGGACAACATAAGTGGCTACAATCACGAGAGTTACCAAACACGAGAGAGAGAGAGAGAGAGAGAGAGAGAGAGAGAGAGAGAGAGAGAGAGAGAGAGAGAGAGAGAGAGAGAGCCTTATTTCGAGATAAATAATATGAAAGACAAAAAAATATTACCATCACTGACGCTCCTTTCTACAAAAAAAAAAAAAAAAAAAAAAAAAAAAAAAAAAAAAAAAAAAAAAAGACAAGGAGAGTGACTTCCAAGTCATGACACGTGATAACATCGTCCATCCGCAAACATTCTTCACACTTAACTGGGCCAGCAGGTGAGAGAGAGAGAGAGAGAGAGAGAGAGAGAGAGAGAGAGAGAGAGGGGTGGGGGGAAGGTTCCAGCCTAACATAATGGCCGTGACAAGCCATAAATGGTTGGACGGGGACACAATGGTAGACCTGCCCATCTCTGTCGCGGGACAGCGGGGACAAGGGGTGAGACAGCAAAGGGGTGCTGCAGCAGGGTAGGGTTGGGGGGCGGGGCTGGGGGTGTGTGGGGGGATTGTCCACCCTAGCCCATGTCTGTCAGTCTGTTTGTCTGAGTCAGTACATTGTTCGTCAACCGTGATGTCACTGTGCGTTTGCTGTGACTCGTGTTGAACTACTTCAAGAGTATTTATGTTAATTTCTTGTTTATTTTTTTTTTTTTATTAATTTGTTTTTACAATGCACTGGAATACCGAAAATGTTGTTGCTATTTGAATCGTGGATAAAGTACAATGTAAAAAAATAATGATGGACCCGAATTTGAATTATTATAATTTTCGCTTACTCCGGAAGTAAGCCTACAAACTACTTTGTTCTTGTTGTTGGTGGAGGGGGAGGGGGTGGGGGGGCGGTTTAGGAAAGCCCTACGGAAGAGCCTAAAAAGGGGTTTCGCTTTGAGTTAAAGATACAGGAATTTTAGGACGGGAGGAGATTTATGATTTACTTATTCAAATGAAAACGTAAAAAATAAACAATGTACATCTTAAACAGTACAGAAAAATTATTCTTAATAAGATAGACACAGCATATTTATTTTAACTTTCTTTGGTGAAACAAGGCTCTATTTGACTATAGATTTGAGCACAGTTTCTAATTTATTTGGTGTACTGAATTTAGGCTATGTTTCTGTTCGATTATTTTGTTTCTACTTATAAATGAGAATATATGAACGTGTTTAATTTGTGTCCTTTTTATATGAATCCTTGTTGTTCGTATAAGTAGTAACTAAGTATGAGTATTAATTACGAAGACCACTTCACGCCAAGTTAGGAATATAATGTTTACAACGCATGTGTGAAGGGGAAAATCTTGTTTATTTAATAAATGCAATATTTTCTTTTAAAGTTGTTGGATGGATTAATTCTAATCTAATATTAACTAGGTACAGTCTGGATTCTGGAACACATTTGCTTGAGTGGGAAGCTAAGGACTGAAAAGAGTGCTGAATAAATTGTCTTCTACAGAACAAAGTGTCACTATTCACTATGCATGAAAGCAACACGGTAGAAGCCGTCGAGAATAATGACTGACATAATATTACACATGTGGGGAAAATGACTTTGGAAGGGGTAGAAATGTACAGATGAAAATATGTTTGTAAGAAAATTATAATAACTGAAATAAGGTTAAAAAAAAAAGCTCCTAAATGATTTGGCCATATGGAGTGAATGGGAGACGATAAGAGGGCGATGAAAAAGACTTATGACTCCGAAGTCTAGAGAGGGAGGCATTCTTTGTTGATATATGAATAGGCTGATGACGTGGAAGTTTCTTTTTTTTTTCGTGGTGGTTCATCCTTTATTCTGGCTGAATGTAGCAGTACACTTTTTTTTTTTTTCTCTGAGCCAGCCCCCAATTATGAGAAAGAATTTCGGGTAGACATCACTCTTTATCAAGGGGAAACTGGAGAATTTAGTTGTAAAGTGTAACACAAATCACGTGTTTGTGTGACTATAATCACATCACAGACACACATGCAAACACACACACATATATACATCCATACTTTTATTGGGAAAACTTTCTATCACGAGAGTATAATATATAATGTTCTAAGGAGTGCACAATAAAAAAAATATTGTTAAAAGTTCGTGTATAATTTAAAAAAACTTCATAAAGCTTTCGAACACTTCCTATGGCTTCATAAAGTGTTTTTTTTAATCATACACGAACTCAACATTATTTTTTCATTAATGTAGACTCCTTAGAACAATACATATATACTTTTCTTAGGAATATTTTATAATCTGGTGTAAACCATTTTTGATATTTAGTATTTTCAAAGAATGAAGCAAAGTATGAAGAGAAAATCAACACGATAGAAGAGAGAGAGAGAGAGAGAGAGAGAGAGAGAGAGAGAGAGAGAGAGAGAGAGGGCAGCTTCAGTAATGAATGCTCTTCTCCCGTGAGGGGCGGAGCAGAATGCAGCGGAATGCTCGGGCGCGTCGTGCAAACAATCGAACGTCTGTAGCGTACAACGAAACAGCAGCACCTGATGGATTCTGGGCGACGGCTTCGTCAATACCTGTACTCTCTCTCTCTCTCTCTCTCTCTCTTCGGCATGAATATGGAGAGATATTCCTTTAGCCATAAGCGTTCATTTGCAAATGAAAAGAGCGAGATCAGGGGGAGGGATGATGGATTAAAGCGACAGGAAAGTAAGGGCCACAGAGAGAGAGAGAGAGAGAGAGAGAGAGAGAGAGAGAGAGAGAGAGAATTTCATTACTTTCAAAGAAACATTAGACTAAAGAAAGCCTGGCACTGGAAGGTGCAAGGGCGTTGTATGTAAGATAAAAGGAGAGAGAGAGAGAGAGAGAGAGAGAGAGAGAGAGAGAGAGAGAGAGAGAGAGTGTCAATTTTATTGCGTTAAAAGAAAGAACAGACTAAATGATAAAGCCAGCCATTGAAAGGTATAAGACAACATTTGTTAGATAAAGATAAATGGGGAGAGAGAGAGAGAGAGAGAGAGAGAGAGAGAGAGAGAGAGAGAGAGAGTCAATATCATTGCTTTAAAAGAAAGAGCAGACTGAATAATAAAGCCAGCCATTGAAAGGTATAAGACAATATCTGCCAGATAAATGGAGAGAGAGAGAGAGAGAGAGAGAGAGAGAATATCCGTATTCAGACAAATTATTTGAAAGGAATTCCGTTCAGGTTCCTGTAACGTGTATTTTTCGCGCTATGATAACATGACAACTGGTGTAGCGATGGATATTTTCGCTATGAATATAAATACAAACAAGGTGTGATCCGACTTCCAGCTTAATCGGGGCGCGTGGAAACGTCTATGGTCAAACAGAGCGTTGTTTCACCAACGAAAATTAAAATAAATACACTATATTTTATTAGAAATAATTGTTCTGTACTGTTTAACATGCATATTATTCATTTTCTACATTTTCAATCTAATAAATAACATTCCTGTATCTTTAACAACTTTTCAGACCTTTTAAGGCTTTTCCATAGGGCTTTCCTACCCCCCACCCACCCAACAACAACAACAGCAAGAACAAGAACAAGAACACGAACAACAACAGCAACAATATATTAGTTTGTAGGCTCACTCCCCGAGTAAGTGAAAATAACAGTGACTGTCAGCTCAAATGAATATGTTAGGAGGTTTACAAAGTGACCATACTGATTCATCTCAGTCCCAAAGTCTGGATTTTCAGTCACCGCGACGAACTGCGCTGTGTCGCTCATTCAGGGGTTTCTCAAACCAAATATCTTACTTGGGAACGGGTTATATTTTCTATCAAAATCTACTCAGAACTGCATTTCGATGACAGTTAATTTTCAGCTAGATGTGGAGGAAGTAACTGATGATTAAAAAGAACAATTAGGTAACACTTTATGTTAAAATTCTACCTGCCCTTGGCATTATCATTTATAAGTCCAAAGCGTTGGCCCATACGCTGTCACCTATCTCTCCAAACTAGGTGAGAGGTTGCCCTTGGCAATGTAAGACGTTTTTCATTATTATTAAAGGTTTATTTCCTCTTCAAAAGAATCCGCAACTCTATGTTAGGTAGTACTACTCTTTTGAAGTAGGCTGAAGTAGTAAATTACTGTCCAAAGTCCGTAGAGCTTCCGAGATCAGCAATAAAGTAGTACCATTTGCTGCCAACGAATTGGTTGTCAAGCATAGAATGACCTTACAGTGTATATTTTATGTTATATATATATATATATATATATATATATATATATATATATATATATTTTTTTTTTTTTTTTACGTATGAGCCCGGCCTGAGAGAGGCTCGATACGTAAACAGAAATAATTGAGGGAGAACAGGGTGGAATTACTTGAACTTACCGTAAAACTGATTTATAGTGAATAGTTACTCTAGAGGAACAGGTCGCCAGAAACTCAGCTAGTTACTTTACAGCTATTTATTTACAAAAGGCCCTTACTGGCCTGAGAAAAAGTAAAATGCAGCGTCCACACGTTGGGACCCATATATCTCTCACAAATGGATAGCTGGCTAAGATGTGATTCGTGAAAGCTGGTTTCATAATCTTCGGTAAATGCAACACTTGCGGGCAGATAGACGTGACACGTGACTCAGGGAATCTGGAAAAGGATCCCAGATTAAACAAGATAAAAGGAAAAGGATTTCTTTTTATCAGTTACTATTATTTGGTTCTCTAACACTGGGGAAAAGGAACTTAATGTTTCACTGCGGTATGCAATGACTCATTTGTCTGGGACGATCACACAAGGGAAACATGCGGCCATGAGGCAGTGAGAGGGAACAAAGGGATGAGTTCTTTTTGGTTTTGAAATTGAATTGGGAAAATGGGGATCAAATAGATAATAGGATGTAAGGGACTGGCAATATGCTGTTTCACAAGACGTACCTGGATGTTGTGTTCAGTGGATCTTTGTAGAAAAATGTGGCCTGGCTTTGTCTTAGGCCTGGGTCGTTTGGCGCGTCATTAATGCCATGGATAGGCCTAAATGGAAGGCAGGTGGTCGGACATCCGTCCGAGGTCAACGTCTGGAGACGACTGGGGCTGAATCCTGGTGTTTTCCCATGGGTGTTGGGAGTCAGCTTAACCCCCCACGAGCAGGGCAAATCCTGGAAACAGAACATACAGCCAGCAGAGGGTTCACAGGAAAAAGAGCTTAAGATATAGGTCTCAGAAGTGCCAGTCTGCCTACTCCTTCCCTGCGAGATAACGTCCCTAAAGCTGACAAAAGACTATATTCTCCCTTCTCACAGGAAATTCGTGACCCTGGACAGCTAGCGTTGGTTTCCCGCCCAAATCAGCTGATATTTGGAGGAAGATGGCTGCCGTTTTACAAATCAAACTAATTAATTAATTTCTGGGTAGACAAAGCGATCTATAAATGTCCACAGCTCCGCTTGTTAAGAAGGCATTCACTCCCTTTCGGGCGTGAAGGTCTTGGCTTAAATAAGTTGATCGTCTCGACTACCCAGTTCTCCTACTCCAACTTGAAGTTTTTAGAGCAGCGATACAGCTAACTACAGTGGCCTACCTAACTTATAGGTGGAGATGCTAAGTGTACTAACTTAATGGAGTAATGTAGTCTAGCCTAAGTAATAACTACGGTGGTCTGTGACGACAGTCTACTCTACCCCTAGATAAGGTTACTTGAAAATCTACTTGCTACTAACCTAATGCCCTGGTACTAAATCACTAGCCTAACCTACTCATTACAGTTAATTCGAGACGCAATCATTCCAGAGTGGTTACGCACAGCAGTAATGTGTCGCTGGAATTGTTAAAATACATGAGGTGAGGTAATGATGCGTGAGTGGATGATGAGTGGTTAGTAGAGTGCCAGGATGGAAGTGCAATGAGTAATTATGACATTTACATGAGTGTTTAGTATCATGAGTGTTAGTATCACAGGGGTTAGAGGGTTAGTTTACTGGCAGAGATCAGGCTGGCTACCTTCTCTGGGTAGGTGCCAGGATCACTCTGCAAATGAACGTGACACTGTACCTCGGGCACAGATGTCAAGGAGAGCATGTGGCTCTTTGGTTAGTGTGTTAATGATTTGTTACGTCCCTTCTTCTTCTTATTCTTATTCCTCCAGGACCTGGCTATACCAGTCCTTGGAGTAGACGGCGGCACCGACTCTGGTGGGGTAAGGCCAGAAAACAGCCCGTCAAGAGCAGCGGCAGTGGTAGCCTGAAGGATTGCAGGAGAACACCTAACTTCGGTATCTGCAGCAACCGTCGTAGAGGTGGAACCTACTGCAGGGGAGGCCCTCACAATTCGGCTGCTGCGACAGCCGTCGTAAGGGGAAAACTCCAGGCTGACTCTGTGTCGGGCAGTTCCTGGTTTTCCAGAGGAGGTATGAATGTGAGGTCTGCCGGAGGTTCATCCTCGGGCGACAGTGGTAAGGGTGAAGAAGGACTCATGGACATGTGGGATTGGCCATGGGCTGCGGTAAGCTCCATGCCTGTTGGAGGATCCTGTAGGAGGATCCT
The DNA here is from genome assembly GCF_015104395.2 of Macrobrachium nipponense. Taxonomy (NCBI): domain Eukaryota; kingdom Metazoa; phylum Arthropoda; class Malacostraca; order Decapoda; family Palaemonidae; genus Macrobrachium; species Macrobrachium nipponense. The sequence goes on along the minus strand of NC_061110.1, from coordinate 21,905,239 downwards.
TGATAAGGTTAGGTCGCCGGCGCTAGCTCGGGGCCAGGCGCAGAGGTCAAGTTCAGGGTGGCTCTACGTCCAGCCTGGACGGAGCTTGGCACTGCCCAGTGCTGCCAAGTGGCACTGGCAGAGAGTTGAGGTCAACTGGACCTGTGACGGGTACCGGAGGTGCAATACCTCTCAGCGTGCCCTTGGAAATGGGAGACAGAGGCTCCTGTCTCTTGTGGAAGGCTAAGCCTTGTGGAAAATGGACAGTGTCCGCTGCTGGTAGTCGGCTAGGGCACCTAGGCCAATTCGGAGTGCCCTATTACGTTGCAGGTTTTGCAACGGAACTGTGAATGTCAATCTCCCTCCTGGTAGGGGGAGACTGTTGGTGGACGTACTTCCTGGAGGCAGTAGAATTTCGATGACTTCTTGCTTTGGAGTGATTTGACGTGGGGTTAGGACCCCTAGGCTTTTTGAACGGTGAGGGAGACTTCATGTCTTGCCCTAGGAGGAGGTCGTAACCTCCTGGAATGTAGCTTGCAACTGCAAGAGTACATACTTTGTAGAAACTAGGTCTGGTGACCCTCAACTGGACGGTCGGCAAGGATCAGCTTGATATGGTTGATACCTTCAATGGTGATTAAGTGACGTCTATCGATGTTAGCCCCTCGGGGGATTCGATCTTCCCGTATCAAGGAGATTTGAGCGCCAGAGTCGTCGTAGGCTTGACGTGGCTTGGCGGATAATGGCTTTGGAGGGGTGCGACGGTTATAGGGCCCTTAGCCGGGGGTCCTAGTGAAGAAGGATTGGTTACAGCCATTGCGATGGCAGGAATATTGCGATTAGCGCACCCTCCGTAATTTGCAGACATGTGACCCTTGTGGCCACAGTCTCGGCAGAACGTGTGCCAGAACCTCTTCCGTGGCACTGGATGATAAAAGACCGAGATGCCCCCACAGGTTGCGAATCTGTGGAGTCACCAAGGATGGCAGTGTGCTCTGGCACAGGTGAAGAGTCCTCTCTGGCAGTGATTTGACGTGGGGAGGTTAAGGAAACCTCCGTTGAATCACCCTAGGAAACAAGTCCGGGGTTAACTGGTGGGCTTTACCTCTTCCAAAGTGGATGAGGTAGGCGGTAAAATGGCTAAAGGCTGGCAGGATGCGGCAGGAATTTCTATCTCGAGCACTGGGTCAGGACCAGGCTCACAAACAGAAAAGATGTCAGGCTGACCAGAGACGGCGAGACTAAGAGAGACAGTGGGTGCAGGGCTCAAAGCTGGCAGAGTGGCTGAAACTAAGATACTCGCCTTACGGGCCTTCTCCCCGCTTGATTTCGAGTTCCTTGAGAGCTAGCTCATGCTTTCTCTCTTCTTCACGTGCCTTCCTTTCTGCTTCTTCTGGCTTTTCTCTTGTTTTCTCTTTCTTCCCTTTCTTGTAGGCGCGTGACATCCTGCTGCGCCTTATCCACTGGTCAAGTGCTGGTCCAGTGTAACCGTCCTCCTTGCCCAGAGTTATGAGGGCTCCGAGCTTCTCTAGCTCTATGGCAAAGAAGTCGTGGGAAGCAGGGGAAGACATTTCCCTCAGGCTGCAGTAGAGGCTCTGATGAAAATGAAAATAATGGCCAGGAAGGGTACTGAATGGAATGGGAGTGCCTACTGTGGAAAGCGGCACTCACTTGGAAATGGGTTCTGCAATAATGGTAATGAAAAGTCTGAAAAGACTGGGTGCTTGGTGGCACTTTGTGAATGGCACCTTCTGATGAGGTGAAAAATCACATGGAGTGTGCGGTGTACGTCACACTTACGGGCGTTCCCAACTTGAGAGACGCTGGAATGGGGTACCTGTAGTCAATACAGGTGCACGGCACTTTCGGAGGCGTTCCTTGGTTCAGTGATCCAAAATGGTGGATACTCTAATGAATGGGCGTTCCGTAGGACGGACACGCAGGTATAGGGCTACCTGTACGTCTGTACAGGTGCGTGGCACTTCAGGAGGCGTTCATTTTGGACCACTGGTATCGTGCTGGTGTGTCCCGGACACTACATGCAGTATACTTAAATATACTGAAGTGAAATGGTACTGCCCATGGCAGTGTAATGGTGGAGGAGAGAAAGTAAAAGGTGGGAGTACTTCAGCAGCCAGTCGATGGACAGTGTCACGAATTAGTGGCAACTTGTGCACTGTAAAATGGTAGCCTGACGTGCACTGGTGGTGGCCAGTCCTAAACTGGTAGGCTTCCTTGTCTGGAAGTAATGATTTGCGTGGCACACTGTGCGGTTTGTGCTTGCGGTATAACGCAAGTCTTTTGTGATAAAAGAAAATGAAAAGACCACTCGGGCAACGACAGGTAATGGTAATTGTAGAAATCATGCTCAGTCACCCTCGCTGAAATACTCGATAAATGAAATAAATACTTGCAAACTGCAATGGACACAGGCGCGTACGTATCACGCTCAGTGTAAATAAAGACACAAGAGACTAAAATAATGTTAGTTCCGCATGCTATAAGTAATGAACGTAGTACTCTTGGCTTCGTAAATAATGGGTTCTGGTTCTCTCTCTCTCTCTCTCTCTCTCTCTCTCTCTCTCTCTCTCTCTCTCTCTCTCTCTCTCGGAGAGGGTGAAAATGATATATGAAAAACTCCCTTGTATTCAATTGAACTTAATAAGGTTAGTTTAATATGACGCAACTTGCGTTAAATGATTTACTTACGTTAACGTGTAATGAAAGAATTGCTTTGGATAACGTTTATGAAAAATGATAACGTGCCTCGTGGTGAACGATTTTTACGTTACTGGTAGCGGCTCGCGCTTATGAATGACTTGCGTTTCCATATGAATTTCACAAAGACGCGTTTTACGTTAACAATTCTTGTAATTTACTCTTTGAAGATTTGCGTTAACTTTACGTAAGTATACTAGGTCCCTGTGACAAGCGAAAATGACGGTAAGGATTTTAAGATGAAATGTTAGCAAACATTTGTAAAAGAGGTTACGTTAAGTACGAAAGGAAATGAAACTTTCGCTCAGCGAGCGAGTGAACGATGCTAGGTGAAACGTGTGAGCAGGTTGGGTAGCGCGGGCTAGCAGCGCGGTGTGCTAGCAGTGATGGCGAATCAGCTGATTCTCTGTAAATGCGAAAGCGATTTACAACACGAAATTCTAATTTCTTATTCAAGGCGAATTACGTTAATTTCTCTGGCAGAATGATAGATACTAGTACCGAGATTAATATTATTTACGTTAAACTTTCAAGACTTACGTTACTTTGCTTAAATCGTTGAGATAATGCTTAAAGAGATAACAAACATGGCTGCCGCTGTGAGTGAACCGAAGGTTGGCCGAGACAGCTCAGGCGCGAAGCTTACCTGGGAGAGCGTGGACGCTCAGCTTAATTAAGCTGAGAGCTAAGCATTACCAACACTTGGAATGAAACTAAGTTAAAATGAATCCCCCAACATATCACAGACAAAGAATTGTACACTTCTTTTGCCGTAACTATTAGTAGAATACTCCTAACTAGCTAGGCTTTCTAATACAGCAATAAACCCTGGCAAGCACTTCTTAGTTTGATCTGGTTCTTTCTGGCATCTATTCTACACACGTGTTAGTGTCTCGTCAGACGAGAACAATGCGATTTACAAATAACAGAATTCACTCGGCGCTCTGGCCGTTACAATATAATAATATTTCTCACTTAACACTTGTTTAAAACACTTCGTAAATAAAAATACTTAAACGTACCTTAAGCTAACATAGGTATAAATAATCATATTAAAAGAATGGTATACCTTACCGTGAGCCAGTGTGTGTCTTTCCTTGCAAGTATGCTTTGATTTTGCGCTTTGAAAAACATTTACATTCTTGTTTTACAAGGGATAACGCGATTTACAAGCTTTTTTTTAAGCAAGCCCAGATTCGATGCTGGCAAGCAGTCGTCACTTTACGTATGAGCCCGGCCTTGAGAGAGGCTCGATACGTAAACAGTAAATGCAGCGTCCACACGTTGGGACCCATATATCTCTACAAATGGATAGCTGGCTAAGATGTGATTCGTGAAAGCTGGTTTCATAATCTTCGGTAATGCAACACTTGCGGGCAGATAGACGTGACACGTGACTCAGGGAATCTGGAAAAGGATCCCAGATTAAACAAGATAAAAGGAAAAGGATTTCTTTTTATCAGTTACTATTATTTGGTTCTCTAACACTGGGGAAAAGGAACTTAATGTTTCACTGAGGTATGCAATGACTTCATTTGTCTGGGACGATCACACAAGGGAAACATGCGGCCATGAGGCAGTGAGAGGGAACAAAGGGATGGAGTTCTTTTGGTTTTGAAATTGAATTGGGAAAATGGGGATCAAATAGATAATAGGATGTAAGGGACTGGCAATATGCTGTTTCACAAGACGTACCTGGATGTCGTGTTCAGTGGATCTTTGTAGAAAAATGTGGCCTGGCTTTGTCTTAGGCCTGGGTCGTTTGGCGCGCCACTAACGCCATGGATAGGCCTAAATGGAAGGCAGGTGGTCGGACATCCGTCCGAGGTCAACGTCTGGAGACGACTGGGGCTGAATCCAGGTGTTTTCCATGGGTGTTGGGAGTCAGCTTAACCCCCCACGAGCAGGGCAAATCCTGGAAACAGAACATACAGCCAGCAGAGGGTTCACAGGAAAAAGAGCTTAAGATATAGGTCTAAGAAGTGCCAGTCTGCTTCATCCTTCCCTGCGAGATACGTCCCAAAGCTGACAAAAGACTATATTCTCCCTTCTCACAGGAAATTCTTAACCCTGGATGGCTAGCGTTGGTTTCCCGCCCAAATCAGCTGATATTTGGAGGAAGATGGCTGCCGTTTTACAAATCAAACTATTAATTAAGTTTCTGGGTAGACAAAGCGATCTATAAACGTCACAATATATATATATATATATATATATATATATATATATATATATATATATATATATATATATATATATATATATAATCAATGTTTCCATTTATATATCTAAATATACATAAAACTTATTTATGTGTATTATTATAATATACAATATAAAATGTTAATTGAATCTCAATGTTAACTAGACTTACATAACGAATTCCCTCTAGCTTTTGATATAGTGAAGTTTTCTTCTTGCTATCCTCTACGCTTTTATGCAATCAACTCTTCACAAATATATGTATATATATATATAAGATATATATATATATATATAAGATATATATATATACTCGTATACACACACACACACACACATATTATATATATTATATATATATGATATATATATATATATATATATATATATATATATATACTCGTATACACACACACACACACACACACACACACATATATCATATATATAACTATATATATACATATATATAGTATATATATAATCTAATAAAATGAGCCCCTAAAAACTCCAACAAAAATATAGAAATAAGTACTATATTTCAGAGACTACTGCTCTCTCTCTCTCTTCGTGTATATATATATAATATATATATATATATATATATATATATATATATATATATATATATATATATATATTATTTGCATCTCAACGAAGCCTTGAGAACAACGAGATGAAAGGTTCATTGCATCAAAATCTAAATGGAAAAGTCGTTACGTGTATTTAGTAAACACGGAGATTCAATTACTGACCAAAAGCAGAGCGAACGAAGAATGAAAGTCTTCAGTAAAACCTTAAATAGGGCAATTCACCTTGAAAACCATAGAAATGGGGTTTAGTTCCGGCTTATTCTTGGGCAAAGAGCATTTCTCTTGGTTTCTTTCCTCTGTTAAGTTTCTTTACCCGAGTTATCGAGGGGGATTGAAAATCAGAACAAATTCCATGATTACTCGGTGGAACTGAGTTAATAATAATAATAATAATAATAATAATAAATAATAAAATAATAATAAATAATAATAATAAATAATAATAATAATAATAATAATAAAATAATAATAATAATAATAATAATAATAATGGCGGAAGAAATCCACAGTTATGTATGGTATATACATATACATAACGGCGATTTATTTCTCCATTTAAAGACTCAAGTTACTATGAGTATTATTTAATGATAATAATGGTAATTAATTATAATAATAATATAATAATAATAATAATAATAATAAGTAATAATAATAATAATAATAATATTAATATCGGGGAAGAAGACCCTCTTTCAAACAAACTTCATTAAATAGAATGCCCGTGAGGATGCCTATGAAATTATATTGCAGTTTCTTAATCTCTCGAATGAGTTGGTAGGGACAGGTAAATTTAATAATAATAATAGAAATAATAATAATGATAATAATACACGGATCATGACCCTGTATTTGGTAATGACCTACTAGCCTGTTTAAGTAGCACCTCTGAAAATGAAAAAGCCGCTTTTCGAAAAATAGAAAAAAATCTCTACAAGCGTGACGCTGCTGAAGTAGTCATTAATTTTAACAAAGTATGCTTGAGAGAGGGTCTGTTTCCTGAGTACAATAATAATAATAATAATAATAATAATAATAATAATAATAATAATAATAATAATATCTAACATCATCATCATCAATGAATTAACTTATCATTTTTGTTAGAGTTTTAATAAACAAACGCTTATTCAATTTCATCCTATTTTGTTTTCTAAAATTCTACCAACTTACCAAAAATAAGGATAAAGCCTTTAGGATACTATCTTTCAACACAAACAAACTGTTTTGAGTTACATTTTCTTTGGAACTTATTCCTCACATTATTCCTTTTTGTAACTACAAGAAAATGTCTTATTTGAGACGATTTTCTTATTGTCTTTTCACTTTCGATTTGGTTAAGTCTGATTATTTTATAGGCAAAACATCTAATTCATTATGTACTGTGGACGGAGAGAGACAGGATGCAAAACCATACAAGACCGTACTTGAAGGGCTTATAAATTTTAGAAAGGTAACTAAAAATATCAATTCGCTTTTAAAACAAAATGCAGTTCAAAAGTAGATGAGGTTAGGAAGAGGAAGAAGAGGACTCCTCAGGCAAAATGAACCCTTCAGATACACTTAACTGACAGTAAAGTTGAGACTTCAGTATACAGCTGACTGTAATTATTATTATTTTATTTTTGGTCTATCACATCCTCAAATTGGACTGGGTGGTATTTATAGTGTGGGGTTCCGGGTTGCATCCTGCCATCCTTAGGGGTTCCCTTGAGTCCAGCACTTTTCTTACTATGTGCGCCGTTTCTTGGATCACACTCTTCTGCATGAGTCCTGGAGCTACTTCAGCCTCTAGTTTTTCCAGATTCCTTTTCAGGGATCTTAGGATCGTGCCTAGTGTTCCTATGGCATAATCCCATGTCCTTCTTATTTTCTATTTTCAGGTCTAGATACTTATCCATTTTTCCCTTTCTCTGTAACTCTGGTGTCCCATGGTATTGCAACATCAATGAGTGATACTTTCTTCTTGATTTTGTCAATCAACGTCACGTCTGGTCTATTTGCACGTATCACCCTACCTGTTCTGATCCCATAGTCCCAGAGGATCTTTGCTTGATCGTTTTCTATCACTCCTTCAGGTTGGTGCTCGTACCACTTATTACTGTTAAAGAGAATGGTAGAATTAAGCGAGTTGATTTTATACATTGTTTTTTCTATTTTTCTTACAACCCCTGCTTGACCTAGACCTGAGATCCTGTTTTAATAAAATAAAAGATCACCTTCAGCATTTTTATAATTTTTAGAAATTCCAAATATGGATATTGGCCAGTTACTCAAAAACATCGCTGAGCCTGAGAAGCGAAATGTAAGACAAATAGAAAAAACAATATATAAAATCAACTCGCTTAATTCAGCCATTCCCTTTAACAGCATTTGCCTAAAAGAGGGTTTTCTACTACCAAAATATTAGATTATTAGTATATTTATTAAAGTATGGCACTTCAGCAGCGTTACACTTGTAGAGCAATCTTCTCTATTTTCCGAACAGCGACTTTTTCCGTGCTACCTATTATTATTATTTTTATTATTATTTTATTATTATTATTTATTATTATTATTATTATTATTATTATTATTATTATTCAGAAGATGAACCTTATTCGTATGGAATAAGCCCACAAGGGCAATCGACTTGAAATTCAATCTTCCAAAGAATATGGAGCCAATTAGGAAGAAGAGAGAGAGACCTCACTTATCAAAAATAAACAAAAATCTAATACATTAAGCACTGCAACGTAGAAGCCAGGAGAGAAACGTCTGTTTGTTTATCCCGACCAGAAGGCTGCGCAGCAGCAGTACCAATATGCAGGAAATGTGTCTTCGCTGACGAACTTCTCAGTTAACTTCTCAGTTAACGTTCTCAGTATTTAACTTCTCAGTTCCAGAGGTCTTTTTCTCCTCACACTGCTGGACTGTGGATCAGTCTCCCTGAGGCTGTTGTGCAACTAAAACCTGAGACATTCAACTTGCATTTCTATCTATTTATCCATTAACTTGTTATTTTATTTTGTCTTTCTCGTAACTGATTCCTTCTTCCTACATTTCATTATACTTTCTGTTACTTCTTCCTTATGAGCGCCATATACTTTTGAAGCTTGAATTCCAAGTCTGTGGCCCTTGTGGGTTTGTTTAATACGAATAGGGGCCATCTTCTAAACAATATAATAATAATAATAATAATAATAATAATAACTAATAATAATAATTAATAATAATAATAATAATAATAGAAACCTGAGAAATTCAAGTGAAGATGCGATGCATTACTACTCTATATTCTTGTATTGTCAATTAAAATTTTTTATTTAGTTATCCATCAACTTATTTTATTTTGTTTTTCTCAGTAACTGATTCCTTCCTCCTGCATTTCATAATACTTTCTGTTACTTCTTCCTTATGAGCGCCATATACTTTTGAAGCTTTAACCCAAAGAGGAATTTTGCGATTATGATCTGGAATTACGGAAATGTTGGAAGAAACCTCTACCGCATTCAGAACGTTCAACTCATTATATACAAAACACACTACAAAGACATATCACGATGATCACCATTATAAAAAAAACGTATTGCCATTGCTGTGCTCCCATTCGGACAGCAATACGACTGTCTATTTTCACTGTCAGACAATAAAACCTATATTATGGACTTTCGGGACGCAAAAAGGGACAGTTCACTGTGAGATAACACAGGCGGCGCTATTCCAAATGATAAGGAGTCAGTCAACTGTGAAATACCCTTGTCACACTACATCATTTACTAAAGGTGAGAGAGAGAGAGAGAGAGAGAGAGAGAGAGAGAGAGAGAGAGAGAGAGAGAGAGAGAGAGAGAGGTGGGGGGAACTAAAGTGGGAGACCATACATATATACGCATTTATAAAAACTGTAATGTTTCGTTTGTACGTTTTTTGCCCTCATTATCGGGCGAAACATAAACACTCATTATATAACTTTAATAATCGGGAAGCGCATCCAAAACATGAAAGCTTTATGGACACATTCGACCCCCACACATTCAGCCTTCCAATCTTTTCTCCTTAAAGCATTCCGTCTTTAAAGTAGATGGCACCTGAAGGAAGTAGTAGTACGTAATAGTAGTGCTCTTGGTGAAGAATTATTTATTCAATGGTATTTATTCTCCAGTCTTTATGTCTGATGTCAAGAAATCTAATCATTTCTTAAGAGCACTTACAACGCTTCATTTAGAAACTGACGCAACGGGTGAAGTGGGGAATTTTGGAAGTCTCTGACATCGGAACTTCAAAAGCCTTTTTGAGAACAGTAAGTCATTCTAAGAGCGGAACTTCAAGAGCATATTTGAGAACAGCCGTTGCCTGGTCATGCTGGTACGGGATTCGTACACAGTACCTGGTAAACTGCTTTGGATTATTATAATTTTCCCAGGGTTTTAGAGCTATCAATGGTTTACACCTCGGAGGCGAGAGGCAAGCGAGAAGGCTATGGCTAGAAAAGCCATACGGGTATGCAGTCAAATTCTGTCAAAGCAAAATAAACATGGAAAAGGCATGAAGCTAAGCAGACACATATCGAACTACAGAACAGAAGAGGTCCCCATTAGAGAGAAAAGAGACAAAAATATGAAATAAAAGAATGACGAACGCATCGTCATTCAAATGATTGCGATAACGAAAGGAACAGCTTTAGAGTAAAAGCCGGATACAGATCAGAAGAGTAGAAAAGGAAGAGTTGGCAACTAATGTTAATAAAAACAATACCGAACGATACAAATCTTGTTCGATTCTCGGCTCGGCCAACGCGGAATCAGAGGAATTATTTCTGGTGATAGAAATTCAATTGGTTCCTATTTAATCCTTCGGGCGAGCCCTAGGAGAGCTGTTGATCAGCTCAGGGGTCTGGTAAAACTAAGATATACTTAGGATACAAGTCTTTCATCAGATGGATGTCCATAGTGGGGGTTCATGGCAAGAAGGTGTTTCTATCAAATCGATAAAGGACAGAACGTCGATAATATAACTGACGAGGTGGTGGGCCTTTTCCCAGCTGTATAAAGGCTCTGGATCTACAGAGGTCAAGAAAAAAACATATGGGCTAGCTACCCAATTCCTAAAGACTAGCTTGGAGACCAGAAGGCTGTACACGTATGGCACTGTCCTCTCGAAAGTGGAAAATAGCGTATGGTGTATGTGCAGTATATCGATAGAGTAGATTTGTCACTTCAGTTATATATATATATATATATATATATATATATATATATATATATATATATATACATACATATATATATATATATATATATCCATACATATATATATATATATATACATATATATATATATATATATATAAAATATATATATATATATATATATATATATATATATATATATATACATACAGATAGAATAGATTTGGCACTTCTCTATATACATATATATATATATATATATATATATATATATATATATATATATATATATATATATATATATAATCATTTCAGTTAATACAATTGAAATCCTCATCCCATTTCTCTAAAGGTTTCGATCTCTGAACACAGAAGGGAGAACAGTGTTTAGATCCATCTCTTGTTGCTGCTGCTTTTCAGTCATTCTTCCACATTCCCTCATGCTTAGGTTTGCATTTTTTTTCTATCTCTTTTTTTTTCTTTAATCTTTTCGGAGCCAAAACTCATCTATCATATGTGAGAGCAAAAGGGGAAAACCCTCTTACTTCATTTGCATATCACTCTCATCCTATCTCTCTCTTTCTCACACTCTCTCTCTTTGTGTGTGTGTGTGTGTGTGTGTGTGTGTGTGTGTGTGTGTCTACCTCCTTTTACTCTCCATCGCCCTTTTCCTTCCCTTCCCTTCCCTTCCCTTCCCTTCCGTTGCCCGATTCCCATCTGTTCCTTAATGACATAATATTCCCGTCATCTTTTCCGGAGGTCTCCACAAAACACAAAATTGAATTCGATTCTTGGTCTTTAGCGTCGTGATCACGACCCTGATTTAGAGACACAGAACAGGGAAAAATGCCCCCCTCTCTTAATCATCCATATTGTGGCTTACTAATAGAAAAGGGAGCAGAAGCGCGGAAAGGGGTTACGCCCCAAACATGGACACATGCACCCACAAACACATACACGCACATACAAACGCACACTCACAAAATAACGTCCATTCAGGAATGAATTTAGATTCCAGGGGGGAGAGTTACATCTTGTAGTAGAGGAATGAGGGGGTGGTGGCCTGTCAGGGTTAGGGGGAGGGTTACCCCCTGGTGACGGTGCTGGGGGGATATGGGGTTTTGGACCTAAGGGGAAAGATGTCAGTGCTCGTGTCCCTTGCGGGGAACAACCCCGACCTGAGGCTAAAGTCGCTGGTTAATGTACACTTGGAACTCGGGCTAAACATGGCGGCCAGGAGGACGTAACAAGCGGCGGGTTATTTTTTTTCGCGTTTCATCTGTGTTCTCTTTTCTTCAGTTCGGATGCCACTACGTACAGCCAGCTCTATATTTGACACAGAATGAGGCAGTTCAGTCTGTTGCATAAGGGCTATTTTATTTTTCCCTTTTGTGTTTAGTCCTCCGCATGAAGGCTAACTTCAGCCTACCATATTCAAGCCATTTGAGCTGACCCCATTAAGCAGGCTTATTCCATGATGCCAGAAACAGAAAAGCAAGAATTCCTGGGTCTGCATTAATGCTGCGAACGAAAGGGAAAAACACCTGTGTATCTTTTATGCTTTCATTAAATATATTCTTTTAAGTAAGCCGAGAAATTCCTACATTTTCTCACGGAAAGCAGAATCTAATCTTATATTCTCACACAAAACATACGTAAGTAATGTTTGCATCTGTATTTAAGAAAACAGGTAAATGGCAAAGTTTGGAATCTTGGAAAAAAAATATCGGACTTACCCTCATGAGAGGACTATGTAAACGGAAGGGGAAAATAGAAAACAAAACTAAAAAATTACGCAAGATTTCTAAGTCTCAATGATAGATGTTATCGACATTTTGATATTTGATTACTACAGCAGATTCACATCACCCGTGCATCTGACGTCTAGGCCAGTCCCTTACGACGCTCCTACTATCGTTTCCAGAGGCCGTGTAATAGTGTTTTTCCCAAATATCTAATAAACCGGCTTATGAATTTCCATGAAACTACAGCAAGGAATGTTTCAAACATTGGCCTAATTTTTGGTGGTACAATGAATTGACAGATGTGCTTAATTAAGCCGTTTACTCTTAGAAAAAAGAGGAACTTCTTCCCCTCCTTCAGAGCGTTTCGAAGAAGTGGTACTTAATGACGTAACTTTGACGCAGAGGTTCCCCCAACCTCCTTCGGTGTTTAAACCTATGGCTATCCTAGTAACAACCCCCCCCCTCCCCCCCCCCCCCTTTCCTTTCTTGCCTTCTTTCCTTCATTCCATTGTTATTAGGCTACCGAGTAAATCCCTGTTAGGAAAGACTGTGTACTGCACATTTAAAATGAGCCGGAAGAGCAATAAAATGTTTTATGGTGGTAGATAATGATTAGATGGTTAACACAAATTATCGAACATAATAGAAGAGGTTTAAAACAGGGGTGTGGAATCGCACTGAGAGATATTCTACTCGGACTCCTACAAATTTTAGATTTGCGACTAAAAAAAAATATATAAAATAAAATAAAATCAAAACATTAGTAGAAATAGAAAAAAAAATTTTTCCTTGAGAGAGTTTTATATTAGGAATGATGTTATTAGGGCAAGACTGGAGCAGGATTCAGAAATAATTTCACCGACTTCGACTCCTACCTCAGAGCCCTTTTAGTACATCCAAGGTAATCATCGGCAGCAGTTGTAGTAGTAGCTCTGAACTATTTCATATAGATTCGACTTTAGTCATGGCAAATATGTTGCTTTGTCCTCGCCATTGCAAAAACTACAATTGCGCTGAAACTCTTCACCATTTACAACAGAGAAAAAGACAGAAAACCGCCTGAAAATTAGTATAATTGGTAAGAAAAGTATGACTTTAATAAGTACATGATATATTGCAATATACTGCTAGCCATATATATATATATATATATATATATAATATATATTTTATTTGTTTAAATGTATTTATGTTTCTTTTTCCTACAGGCCATGTGAACGAGCTGCTGATGCTATGGGGATGACTCCGAACGCTGTCGCGAGTGTTGGTGAGCCGTGGAGACAATCCTCATCCACCTGAAACACCACCTGCATCATCAAATACGTCGCCCTCTGGTCTTTGACAACTTCACCGTTGGTTCATTAGGAGACATGTGCACAGCATGTTTGCTGCTAAGCGATTTTTCACTATTGCCACTTTAGCGGAAGAACTTAAAATGCTAAATATTATTCCTGAAGAAACATCTGAGAAGGCAGTATTCCGAATCCTCCATAACATGGGTTTCCAGTACAAAACATCCCAGCGGAAATGTACCTTAGGAAAGAAACTTTGGACGTCGTTTGCCGCCGAGTTGATGCTCTACGATCCCTCCAGCAACATCGCGATGAAGGAATAGAAGTAGTGGTATGTCGATGAGACGGGTTTACGACGAGAATGCACATAGCAAGGATGTGGGTGGATACCTCTCAATCTGTCAGCAGTGTCACCTACAGCCGGCAGGTGCCACCAGGAGAGGAGAGATGTTTGTGGTGGTAGCAGGTGGTACAGCTAAAGGTTTTGTAGAAATTCATTTTTATGCTTCCCTGCGAAAAATAAAACCGGCGACTACCATGGAGAAATGAATTCAGAGATATTTATTCGGTGGCTAACATCACAGCTCCTGCCGTCGCTTGAGGATCCTTCGGTGCTGTGCTAGACAACGCCCCATACCATAGCAAATTGGACAGGAGATAGCCGATGCCCAACAACAGCTACAAAAAAGGAAGATTTGGTTAACTGGCTCAGGTCTCGAAAAATACAGTATCCAACTCACGCAACACGCCCTGAGCTTCTAAAGATATGCAGGGGCAACGGCCGAAACCAGTTTACATTGTGGATAATATATCCGTGAATGGGCCATGAAGTGGTTCGCTTGCCCCCTGCCCATCCTGAGCTCAACGCCATCGAGCAGGTGTGAGGCTGTATGAAACGACAGGTGCGCTCCTCGTTGCAGCGGTTTACCCTGCTGATCTTTGCCAGGCGTTGAAGAGGGCAGGCTTGCTGTAACAGGGGAGACGTGGGCTGGCGCTGTCAGGAGATCAGATATTTTGAAGATGATTACTGGCTTCAGATAATATTCAAGACAGTATAGATCCGGTCATCATCAACATTGATAGTGACGAGGAAAAAGATCTCCTTGAGACTGATGATGAGTAAAATGTATAAGTGTCCATTTCTTGTTTTTTTTTTTTTCATCCTATATTATATATATATATATATATATATCTATATATATATATATATATATATATATATATGATTTCAAAATTTATCAAATGGCCGATGTCAATGCCCTTATATGAAAACATCTTTTAGAAGTCTACCTTCTAAGGAATTCAAGCTACTCTCTCTGTGAAATTGATATGATAAATTATATCAAACAATGCTCTCTGTCATTTTCTTCCTGGCAATTGATGTATCGAGTAACCTGTGTTGTATGGAAGAATGATCATACGGCTTAACCTAAAGAAAAACTATATTTCTATTGCTTTACCAACACTCGCTTGAAGTGCGAAGTGTAGGGTTAGCATGGCTTCTTTTGTCTCCTGTCATAGTCTCATTCTTGATCTTCAATGTAAGTGAGTGGGTAAGATATAAAAGGTTGGTCTTGTGTTTAGGTAAAGTCTAAAGTCACGAATCACATTACCAGGTATGCTGGACTTTTACTGACAAAGAATTTTGTATTGCTTGGGGTAGGTCATATGACAATCATCTATGGAGTTAAACAGGCGTTTAACAATTCGGGGGATGGGAGGTACAAAGGAAGATACGTTATACCAACGTCACTGAGGTACGTCATCACTTTTGCGAAAGTGTGGGTGGCTAAGACTGGCTTTAGCCTCATTTTCTTAAGTAAAAAAGTTAATGAAACGTAATTGGCAATGCACAGTATTTCCCAAAATTAAGCCATTGTATGAAGCGCTCCCTGCTTTGATATCATGGAAATCCATCAGTTATTTTAGGAGTTATTTAAAAAAAACACTATTACACGGCTTCTGGAAACGTTAATAATTGGCTGATGATAAGCCAATAACAGGACTGGACACTCAGTCTCTGTCGAGAGTTCACTAAGCAGGATGTATGTTTCACCTCTCCTGAGGGATACTTTTGAAAGACGTATCCCCCCGAGAGAGACTGAGAATTTCCAGCCCTGAGATTGGCTTATCAACAGCCAATCAGGAGCGTCGTAAGGGACTGGCCTAGACATCAGTTGCACGGGTGATGTCAATCTACTATAGTACCATACTAATTATTCTTAAGGTTTCGCACGTATATGACTTGATCCGCATGCTTTGGGTTGTTTCATTATTTATACTTAGATTTAGAATTTCACCTTAGGGTGTTATTCTTTTCGCCTTCGTGGCTAAGCACGTCACTCTTATTCACTCGTAAATCCAAACTTTTCATACGAAAATACACCTTATATGAAGCAGCGGAATCTACCAAAATGACGTCATCTGAACAGATCTTCAAACTTTAGAGCGCCGTAGTGTGACGTGTGACGCAATCACCACTGCTCCCTGGGGGACCTCTTGTCTGTTTTCGCTCGGAAAGAAATTAATGGGGCCGAATTTGAAACGACCAGAAAATCGTTATTAGAAGAAAGTTAACATTAAGATCCACATATTTTGATTAAGAAAAATACATATTTGTACAATAGCAGGTCCACATATTTTGATTAAGAAAAATACATATTTGTACAATAGCAGGTCCACATATTTTGATTAAGAAAAATACGTATTTATACAATAGCATATCCACATATTTTGATTAAGAAAAATACATATTTATACAATAGTAAATCCACATATTTTGATTAAGAAAAATACATATTTATACAATAGCAGATCCACATATTTTGATAAAGAATGATACATATTTATAGAATAGCAGATCCACATATTTTCATTAAGAAAAATAAATATTTATTCAAAGGATGATCCACATATTTTGATTAAGAAAAATAAATATTTATACAATAGCAGATCCACATATTTTGATTAAGAAAAATATATATTTATAGAATAGCAGATCCACATATTTTCATTAAGAAAAATAAATATTTATACAAAAGATGATCCACATATTTTGATTAAGAAAAATAAATATTTATACAATAGCAGATCCATATATTTAGATTAAGAAAAATACATGTTTATACAACAGCAATGTAAAAAAAATACTTGTTGATTATCAAAAAATTAAATGAAACTAAGCAGCATATTTTATATAACGTTATATAAATATTCATTTTTCTTAATCAAATTATAAAGGTCTAAATGGTAACTTTCCTATATTAACGATTTCACAGGGCGATTCGAATCCGGGCCTTTTAATTTCTTAAGTAGCGAAAACAGCCAGGTGGCCGAGCACGTGACCCGCGACGTTATGAAAATGAATCAATCAATAAATAAAGAGTGTCGTCTGGTAAAATACACGCAGTACATTTGGGAACCTGACAAAATTAGCATCAGAATTCTTGGCGGTTCAGGCATGTGATAGGTACTCATTCTTGACAAATGTGCGAAATTACGACACCGACACTCACTCTCTCTCCCTAATGATTGTTATAACAAGTTCAAAAGGGAAAAAAAAAAACGATTTAAAATATAATGAACATTTGGTCGGAGACGTGTTACTTCGAAAGTACATCAATCCTGAAAATGCGCAAAATCAAGACTGCGATATTACCCTACCCAGCTATTTGTTCGAGTTCACTGGATGATGAGGTTAGTCCATTATTATTATTATTATTATTATTATTATTATTATTATTATTATTATTCAATACATCCTCTTCTTTCCCACCGTTATCCCTACATTAAGGGGTCGGTTGCCTAATGCCCCTTCTCCTCCACTGCCTTCTATCAAAGGCATCATCCTCCACCAGTACACGAACCCTGTTCATATGAAACAAACCCACAGGTTGACTTGAAATTCTGGCTTCCAAAGGATATGGTGTTCATAGGAAGAAGCAAGAGGAAGTAAAGGGAAATGCAGAAAGAAGAAATCCTTATTATCAGAAAAAGAAAAAGAAATGAATAAACAGGTAAACAAATAAAAATGTATTAAAATGCAAGAAGAATTAGGGTAGTAATGCATTGCAACTTCGCTAGAACTTCTTAAGAAGTTCCAATTGCTCGAAATCCTCTGAAGGGAGGCTGTTCCAGTCCAAAGGTGTAAGGAATAAAGGACCTCTGGATGAAGAAGGGATTATATAAAGCGTTTTGGTCCTTATGAAAAGGCGCTACACTGTGTTATCGAAAACTATTACGGAATGACAATGAACTTGAAAAAAAAAAAAAGAGAATCGAGGATTCTGAGAACACATTAGAGACATTTTCAGTTCGTACCGTTTCCTGGTTAGTGTAGAATGACATTTGTATTTCGATATTCACTTGACGCTTAGAGCTCGCTTCGAAGATACTTACAGTGAGTTTAAACGGCCTTCATAGACTTGCTAAGAACCAAAATTCTTCTTATTCTGATATGATTTTCTCAATAATTTTTATATTAATTGTATTCTTTGTTGGTAGAAGAGCAAAATGAAAATAAACGAAGGAACTGCATGCACATGCAGCCTCTAATACATCACAAGATGGCAAACTGCCAGAGAAACAGACTGGAAAAGTTTGTGTTGATTGAGGACTTCTAGCTGCTGACGACTCATTTTCATTCGCGCAAAACGAACAAGCTTAAAACCCTCGTCGCTGAACCCCTCACAGCTGCCAAAAATCATAACTGCTTCTGTTTCGTTATTCATCAAATGGCTTAAAGATGGTCGTGGAAATAAAACATACAGAAACTTAGTGTGTAAAGTTCTCATCTGTCATGGTGAATCAGGAGGCAGGAAATAAAAGAGAAAATAAATAACATGCAAACAGATACTACCAACAGTCACCCGGAAATAACATTTACACCGGACTGCGAGGTCGAAGTCGTGTTAATATGTAATTACAAACATCTTGTGGAAAAGGACTGAGGAGGAGGAGGAGGAGGAATTGCTCATCATCAAGAATTGATGAAGCAACCTACCACTACTATTTCAGGCTCGGGGAGAGAGGGCATTCTATACAATGCTCAGGAGGAAATAGTAAATGCGTGATTTTCTCGAATGTTAGTATAATTTCAACATGAGGCATCGAGTCTCTCTCTCTCTCTCTCTCTCTCTCAAAATATCTATCTATCTATCTACCCACACACAGAAGCACAAACTCGCATGCCCATGCAATCACTCATTTCTCTAAAACTTAAAACTTATTACTTGTTTGGCAAGTTTGAAAATGGTTTATGTGACTTCTCAAACAGAGGCACTAATAGTCGAGGATGACAAAATACTTCAATTGCTGATCGTGAACCTGATATCAAAACTGGCAGTATTTTGATACACACACATATAAAATTTGGTATTAATTTACATGAATGTTCCCGATAGAAGCTCCAACTCAGGTTCCTCAGTTTCGGGTATATTAATAACATTATGACGAACACAAAGGTTGAATTGTTTCTTTCTGATTTCGGATGTTATATGCTTCACATCCATTATTCTAAATACCATTTATCTTTGAATAGTAAACATTGTCATACAATCGATAATAAATTGATAAATAGGGAATGATTATGAACAAAACCATATTCATTTGTTGAAATGATTCGTAAATTCTTTTATTTACAATCTATGCACACACATCACACACACACACACACACACATACACACGCCAACCACCCACACCCACATAATATATACGTATATATCATATATCACTGGACTATCTGGTTTTTGTTTAAAGCATTTTGATTGGTGAATTATGACCATAATAATGGCTGTTGATGTTATTCTCTTTTCAAGATTAAGGGTACTACCCAAAACTTTCAAACGTTCCGTAGGACCCTTAAAAACGAAGCAGTCAAAACGATGTAAGGATACAAAGAGAGCTATCGGAATGCAAGAAATCAATAACAAAAGTCTGTATAAGGTAAACATTTAAAGTAGCTGTAGTAGATTCACATCACCCGTGCATCTGATGTCTATGACCGTCCCTTACGACGCTCCTGATTGGCTATTATTAAGCCAAACACTGGGCTGGAACTCTCAGCCTCTCTCGAGGGATACTTTTGAAAGACGTATCTCTCAGGAGAGGTGGAACATACATCCTACCTAAGTGAACTATCTCGAGAGACTGAGAGTTTCCAGTCCTGTGATTGGCTTATCAATAGCCAATCGGGAGCGTCGTAAGGGTGATGTGAATGTACTATAGCTTCTTATAGCATCATGTACCTAAGGTATTATCGAGTTTCAAAACCTCAAAGCAACACGATTTTGACTTCAAGTTGACAATTTCCGTTGCTCTAGTTGAAGAGAATAGTTTGAGATGGTTGAGGGTTTGACATGAGAGACAAACAAGCGAGTCGTGGGTGTAAAACAAACATGGGAACTCATGTAGACCATTAGGTATTATTCAAACTGGAGAAATGTATACATTTTCAGGACAGAATTTTTTCCAGCTAGATCACATTCCTTCAGAAGGGAACCGCGTAGGGGGCTTGAGCCGTCAGTGCACCTCACGCGATGCACTGTAGGCATTACTAAAGGTTCTTTGCAGCGTTCCTTCGACCCCTAGCTGCAATCCCTTTCTTTTCTCTTACTGTACCTTCATTCATATTATATTTCACCCATATTGCTATCCACCCTCTCCTAACGATTGTTTCATAGCGCAACTGCGAAGCTTTCCTCCAGTTGCACCTTTCAAACCTAATCTACTCTCAATTTCCTTCCAGTTCAGAATGACCTCAAAGGTCCCAGTGCTTGGTTTATACCTAAAATCTATATGCCATTCCATTCAGAAGGGATGAACACATTCGCACATCATGATCTTGGATGAAGGCATAAATGCACTGATATTGAGGGGTAAGGTGATCAGTTGGATCACCTGCTTAAAAAAGGATAAGAATCTCTGAATGATCCTGACAACCAGACACGAAAACATATTCCACCAGCGACCGAGGGAGGAGATCAGAAGTTTTTGTCTTGATGACGCGTTTCTGTAAACACAAAAAGTCTTAAGAAATCATCTTTAATCACCAGATGATTTAAGTCTAAAAGACTCGACACAGAAAACTTGGAATACAAAAACAGGATATTCAGAATGATCAATTGTAGCATTACTAACGTTCATCTAACCATGACTTCTGGTCGTGGTATAAAAATCACTAATCGGTCAAGTCTTGTCTAGTTTAGTCTTATACCCTAGTGACTTTATGACCTGTTTTATGTACAATATGGCATATCAAGAGAATGACAATGGACCAGCTCTGTCAACCATACATATCCTTAGTGTTGCATAACTTTCTAGGGCATTATTTCTCTATTTTGTTTTTGAGGGTTATTAAAAACAATTCGAGGGGATTATGTCAAACACATAAATACACTCATACAAAGAAGGTGATGACCAACTTACAAGAAAAATCCTTAGTAGGATAAAGATCTAAACGAAAGAGAATATATAAAATGAAGTCGAAATATGATTTGGCTGTATATTTATACGCGTACGCATTCTAAGCTTACAGATAATTCCACTGCATCTTTAAAATCCCATTAATGAAAAAGTCCGATTCATAATTGCACAAATGAATATTAAAATTTGTAATAATTTCGGATTAAAATAAATTAATAAATTTATCCAAGTTTCTCGTTCACTCGATGATGCATTTGTGCCGCAATATTCAGATTTATGCGACGCCGTACGGATAGTGGATTGAAAATAGTGCTTTTATTTTTTTTGTTATGCAATCAATAATTATTGTTTCTTCTGTATAAATTCGTATAGAAAGTTTACAAATGCATTTGTAATGTCTAAACCGACAGCATTATCAGAGTCGAGAAGGACAGTGCGTATAGTGCTGAACTCTGATCAAGTTTCAGAAAAAAATTTGTATAAAAGAGAGAGAGAGAGAGAGAGAGAGAGAGAGAGAGAGAGAGATCAAAGGATTTACTGGAAATCGACCAATCACTAATTTATGAAGCAGCTAAACCCTTAAACAAATAATACCAGGCTCCGTCAGGCAATGATAAATGGGCCGATTAGTGTCCGATTCCACAAAAACGGAAGGTCGGCGGCACAGCCGTTTGAAAACAATGGAAGCACGGTCGTTTTTCATCTCTCCTTTTGAATACGCTTATTGCATACGGTTCGCCCTCTGCCACATACTGTAGGTAAAGACCATACGGCCTGCAGGGTCAGTGCTTTCATCATTCTAGTTTTCTCATCTGCCTCTTTCAAACTTAGCTGGCCACCTTCTTTGACTTTATTTCGCTTATATTTTCACCTCTCATATTAGACGAAAGCTGATAACTTTCGCTAAAAGGAAAATATGTGTCATAATTTCAATAAACTATGGAAACTATTCGATTCATCCCCTACTCCTCATAAAAAATGAGACATTATCATATTTTTAACAATGTCATAATTATGGTATACGTGTCAATGTTTACTCATAATAAAACGGAATACGTTACCAAATTTAACAAGGACATATGATCGGTGTATGTACCGTGTCACTGTTGCAATAATTAATTTAATTTACCAAGAAAGGTTTCCTAGACACAGACTTGATTGGTATTAATCTTACATTTACGATGAAATGAGTTGACTTTCACAAAGCCTTTCATGTAAGGAAACAAAATATACAGTACATAACAGTTTCTGGGTTGAAACATGGTCAAAAGGGCTTTGCTTTTGTTTATCACCGTCAGGAGACCAGAGCACAGACAATACCTAATAATATACTCCCCAGTGACAGATACTGAAAAGTGTCAATTTGTGTACACTAATTAATAATCTGAGATGCGTCAACTGACCTTAATAATTCAACACGATGTGATGAGTGACCCAGCGTTCGTTGTAACAAGAACTGAACAACTGGTCGTCAAGAAAACTTATTGTTTACGAAAAGAGAAAAGACTCCAGATTGAATACCTCTCCTCAAATGTCTTCCCATGTCATTTTTATATCGATTGCCAGCGAGATTTCACAAGTTATGCCTCTCAAGATGATGTAGCAAGTAATTTAGCGGACGCGGGTTTTCTTAGTCGTTGTTTAGGATGACAGTTGTGTTTCCGCAGTCTTTTTTACACACACACGCACATATATATACATATATATATATATATATATATATATATATATATATATATATATATATATATATATATATTACACACACACGCACATATATATACATATATATACACGCATATGGCCCTCAACAACAAGTTAGCGAGGAAATGTGTGCAAGACAGAGGTGAATACCCCCGTGAGCGTGGGGAGGTTCAATAAGCTGTTAGTGAACCTACTATGTACCTGGAGTGAAAATGTGGTCATACAGGTTGCCCTGCCTTTCCTAAAGAGCCACCCACTTTAAGTAAAGATGGTTTAATAGTATACAGACCCCATGCCCTAGGTAGTGTTAAGGTGCGTCCACACGGTCAAACAATGTCCGACAGACGAGCATTGTTACCAATTAACAATTGTCTGTCGGTCTTTGCCTTGTGAGCAGAGTAAAACCAGTGGTATACAACCTCATCTGGTATCACTGTTTGTTGCCAGATCTACTTCCATAGTTTCAACGCTTATGACGTCATCCTGCTTCGCCTATGGACTTAGTAAACGCACCTTAAGGACCCTGAAATCAAACAGGGTGGGAGTGACAAGCAAGATTTCGCTTGGCTCCAGGGTAGGAGGCCAACTCGCACTTCAATACCGTTTATCATGAAGTGACCTACGCAGGGAGGAGTTCATCCACTATTTTTCTAGAACAGTTCCTCCCTCATTGGAGTCTCAGCGAAATGACAGTGACACATCACAGGACATCAGTGTCCTACACACATACACACACACACACACACACACACACACACATTATATATATTATTATATAATATATATATATATATATATATATATATATATATATATATATATAATCGTAAAACAGGATACGGTAGAAGAAGGAGACGAAAAACAAGAAAACCTTAATATTCCTACCTATAACACAAAAAGCTAAGAATGTGGAAAACAAACAGCCAAAGTAATGTGGACTCATCCACTAAACCAACCCAGAATCAAACGTGACAACATATACATGTAATCATACTTATATATATATATATATATATATTATATACATATATATATATATATATATAATTATAAAGATTGACAAATTACGCAATTTCACCTTAAGTGAAGTATCAGAAGAGGAGTTGAATACAGGGCCGTGATCAGTCCATCAAACTACTACTAAAAGGGCCAATACTGAACGCCAGGTACTAATGGGATACAGCGACGACACTGGTTTTTCCCGTCAAAATCCTCCCAGACGGAGCAGAATCAGCGGTCGCAGATGACAGCTTCTGCGGAAACTCCCCACAGCAGCGGGAAGGTCGCAGGTGACAACAACACCTGCGCGATAAATAGCCGTGATCCAAAGACACACACGCACTAGAGACGTATAGTTGCGTCTGCCAGAACCCGTTAAAGAAATATCCGTGCGAGTGGTCCAAAAGGTACAGGTTCTAAGTCGTCCTCCAAATCAAAATAAATGCTGCGACGAGAAACAGTACTGGTGAGAGCTTGTTAAGACCCGAACTGCTGTTGACCGGTCCACCATGTCCACTCATCACCTTCCCAGTGTTTATAAACACTCAAAGCAAAAGAATAAAACAATCGTTAAAACGATAGTTCACTAATACACAAAGGAGGAGGAGGAGGCGCAAAAACACTGACTAAGCCACTTAACTTCACGGTAACGTAAGAGTAAACATTACTCAATAAAACGTTTAACTTAAATGTAAACAAGGCTGATTTAAACCAACATAAGAAATATTAATTTTAATTTTAACCCCCGCGTAACCTAATATATATATATTGATATATATTATATATATTATAGATATATATGTATTATAGTATATCATAATATATCTATATATATATATATATATATATATATATATATATTATATATATATATATATATATATATTGTGTGTATAGCGTGTGTGTGCATAGGAATAGTAGCAAAGAGAGCGTCAAAGAAAC
This sequence comes from Macrobrachium nipponense, assembly GCF_015104395.2. Classification (NCBI taxonomy): domain Eukaryota; kingdom Metazoa; phylum Arthropoda; class Malacostraca; order Decapoda; family Palaemonidae; genus Macrobrachium; species Macrobrachium nipponense. The sequence continues at coordinate 21,880,473 of NC_061110.1, read as the reverse complement.
AAAGAAAAAATGAAACCATAAACTCACTACTGGAAAATCCCACGAAGAGCCAAAATGACAGGGACACTACCCTCCGCTCTCACCCTTTTTTCCTCCGTTTTTTCTTTAATCATCAGCGAATTTCTTCCCAAGGCCCGAGTTGATATCTCTCTAGACGACATAATCAACTCCCGGTACAAATATTGATTGCAATTTTAGCCTGGAATGAACGCTATCTCTCATTAAAAATTAATTAGACAAACACGCCTAGCGCCTGGAAAAAGAGTCGATTTTCAAACATTTTCGTCTGAGTTTTTCGTACTCTCTCTTCCTCTCTTTCCCATTCTCTCTGGCGATGAAGCTGTCAAATGATTTCTTTCCTCTCTCACCTATCGTTCTGTCAAGTATCGTCCGTACTGCCGTTAATGATGCTTAAGTCTCTCATCAAAAACGATATTGTAGCTAGAAAATATTTAGAGTAATTCTCGCCGCATATCTGACCTTAGGTTCGATGTCTTTTCCGTAGCGACTAAAAATCCTGACAACTTAGGGATGAAATTATTGCTGAATGATATTTGTAAAGATATGATATTCTCATCCACTGAGGCTTCATCTGAAAGAAGAGATACTCACAGGATTACTGGAAAGAGGCGCGAGATCTTGATACGTTACATACACAATTAAACATTCTCTCTCTCTCTCTCTCTCTCTTTATACCTGTCGTTCTCTAATGCTTCTTACACAGTAATCTGAAGAAGTTCGAAAACAATCGATAGTCAGTAGGACAGTAAAATATTAAGAGAGAGAGAGAGAGAGAGAGAGAGAGAGAGAGAGAGAGAGAGAGAGAGAGAGTTGGTGTTTTTGCCTATGGTTCGTTGAGTTCATTTATCTTTTTTTTTAATTTTTATCCAATTGCGGCTTCATTAGCACAAATACTCTAACAAACTTAACGACGCCATTATTTAGTGAGTGAATAAGATTCTAAATTTAAAGATTAAAAGCGTTAGTGACTTAATAATTCAACACGCTTAAAGGTTCTAAGTTCCTTTTGAGTTTATTTTCATTCACAGTTTATCTACAGTCACTGACTCCGGAAGAAATGAATTTATCTATAGTTACTGATCTAGAGAAATAGGAGTTTAGTTATAGTCACTGATTTTATGCGACAGTTGTTTATTTATAGTCACTGATTCTGAGAGATAAGAATTTATCCGAAAGACAGCAGTTTATTCACAGTCATTGGCTCCGATAGATTGCAGTATTTCTAAGACACTGATCCCAAGAGACAGAAGTCGATCTATATTCACTATCTATAAGAAATAGAAGTTTATCGATAGTCACTGACTTCGAGAAAACAGACATTTTCTAAAGTCACTAACTACGAGAGAGGAGGTTATTTTTAGTTACTGATTCAAAGGGAGATATTTACTTAGTCATTGCGTCCAACACACAGGTACCTGTTCGTATCTGTAGTTATTAACGCTGAGAAAATCATTCATATTCTGCCAGTTATTACCAGAAATAAGAGTTTGTCTGAAGTTTGTTTGTTTGTTTTGTTTGTATGGTGTTCTTAGGTTGCATGGAACCAGTGGTTATTCAGCAACGGGACCAACGGCTTCACGTGACTTCCGAACCACGTCGAGAGTGAACTTCTATCACCAGAAATACACATCTCTCACCCGTAAGTGGAATGGCCGAGAATCGAACTCGCGGCCATCGAGGTGGCATGCAAACACCATACCGACCACGCTACCGAGGCGCTTTGTCTGAACTTGGTAGCTTTGAGAGATAAGAACTTGCGAAGAGACACTTCTTTGACTTTCTGTAAAGTTAAGTATATCTTATTTTTACCAGAGCACTAAGCAGGTTAACAGCTCTCCTAGGGGTGGCCCGAAGGATTAGATATTTTTACGTGGCTAGGAACCAATTGGTTACTTAGCAACGGGACCTACAGCTTATTTTGGGGTCCGAACCACATCGAGAAATGAATTTCTATCACCAGAAATAAATTTCTCTGATCCTTGTCGGAGGAGCGGGGATTGACTTTCTGCAAAATTCATTTGATACAGACTGCCATGAGGTCAAGATCTAGCTTAAGATCAAGATAAAGTATGTAGTCATGCATTTCTTATAAAGATGAACGTGTTAACGCATGCGCCTTGTATCTTAAGAGCTGGGACGTCACACTGAGACCATCATCATCCAGGGGGCTTTGACGTCAAACAAGAACTATCTTCTGCCACTCGGCTGTGACATCACGCGACGACACTCTTCTTCTAGATGCATATCTTCTTTCAGGAAGCTGTGACGTCACAATCTATCCAACGCGTCATTGTCCTTTTGAATCATAAAGCCATGACTATTTTTAGGAATGCCTTCAGGGACATCACGCTACAATCCCAACTCTTCATTATATCATTAAAGCATCATAAATCTTCTACTGAATGTTTTTTTTTTTTTTTTTTTTTTTTTTTTTTTTTTTGGGGGGGGGGGGGGGGGGGGGGGGGGGGGGGGGGGGGGGTGGGGGGCGGAATAAATTGCGATTATAAAGACCCGAGAACGCTGGCTTTCATATTCCTGCAATTGCTACTACGCCCTGAAATAAGGAGAATATTCTGTCCTTTTTGCTGAAATCACTTGGGTCAGATGCCAATGAGGCTCGAATTCTCCCCTGGGGACTGACCACTCACAACGGCAAATAATTCGATTTATGGAAATGATTGTGAATTAGGCTGGCATGACCACACTTGGATACGATAACCGGAGAGAGATAATCCGTCATGAATTATCTGTATTTTTCCTCTCCTGGAATGGAATGGAATATGAAATTTAGGCCGAAGGACAAGTACGGGGACCCATGAGGTCATTCAGCATTGCAAGGGAAATTGAAAGTAAAAAGGTTTTGAGGGCGTAACAGAAGGAAAACCTCGCGTTTGCACTGTGAAACAATTGTTAGGAGAGAGTGAAAGGTAAGTTGAAAAAAAAACAAAAACAAAAGAGAATATGAACGAAGGTACACTGAAAGGAATAAAACGTGTTGTAGCTATAGCAGATTCACATTAACCGTGCATCTGATGCCTAGGCCAGTCCCTTACGACGCTCCTGATTGGCTGTTGATAAGACAATCACAGGGCTGGAAACTATCAGTCTCTCTCGAGAGTTCACATAGGCAGGATATATGTTCCACCTCTCCTGAGGGATACTTTTGAAAGACGTATCCCTCAGGAGAGGTGGAACATAGATCCTGCCCATGTGAACTCTCTCGAGAGACTGAGAGCTTCCAGCCCTGTGATTGGCTTATCAACAGCCAATCAGGAGCGTCGTAAGGGACTGGCCTAGACATCAGATGCACGGGTGATGTGAATCGACTATAGGAACCGAAGGGAAGCTGGAAAGAAACTTCAGCACTGCCTACAGTCCACTGAATGAGGCGCACTTACGGTACTACTTCCCCACGGTTTTTTTTTCTCTACTAAATCTAAAAATATTTCTGTTACCTTTCTAAAAGAGTCTTATATCCTTACACCCACATCAGAAAAAAAAACTGAATATTGCAGGATTACTTGGCTAAGTAAAAACTAGTAATTTATAACCTTTAACCAATACTAATAATCAAAGGAATTGCTAAATTATAGAATAAAAAAAACGACAAATAAAGCTTGTTCGCATCGATAAAGAATAATGACAAAATAAACTCGAAGATGGAATGCAAAGATGAATTCAAAACTGATATGGAAAATTGAGCGAATTGCCAAAAGTAAACGAAAGATTCGCCAATGGTGTCAGAGCGTCATCAAAGCAAGTGTACCCATAAACGGGCACTCGGATGAAGTATATATAATATGTCGTGCCCGCTCCCCCAAAAATCAAGTGACTACTGTGTTGTACTTCAGTGACAAAAACGACGTTGGCCTTATACGCTTCTTTTCTCTAAACAACGAAGCGGGTGCTGTTTGTTATTCATGAATAAAAAAACAACCCTACTAAGTTTCAATAATGAGTTTTTCAGTCGGGAGCACTTTATCAGAGAAGTGTCCAATTTTCGAACTGTTATTTTGGTTAGAATGAAATCCCGCTTTTTGGAATGTGTTGTTACGGAGTTATATACACATGAGGGCTGTATTCCGTAGTAATTCAATTATATCCCCAAATTCCATTTTATTGAAACTCGCTCCGGATGCTTCTGTCAATAGTTGGCGGCAACATATTGTTTGGCTTTTTTTTCTCTCTCTCTCTCTCTATCTCTCTTTCTCTCTCTCTCTCACACTTTTTATTCTTTTTCTCGTCTCGTCGGGGAGAATAAGCTATTAATCTCCTTCGCAGACTTGTCTCTGTCGATTTTTACTTTCTTGCGTTTTCCTCCGTTATTTATGATGGGTTTCGGTAGGGTAGCATAGCGACCTTTTTTTTCGATCTGTGTCTCATCCGGGGCTTCCTTTCTTTATTTGTTTGTTTTGCAAACTTGTTTTTCTTTTACGGAATGTATATTGTCTCTCCCGTCCTTTATTATCTACTTCTTCCAGTTCTGTGAAAGCTTGATTTATATGTTGATGGCCTCATGTAGTTGTTCGATATGGGCGTGTTCTCATTGTTATATGAAAAAAATATATAATGCTACGAAAGGATAATGTTCATATTTTGTTTGTGCTCTGGCTTAATTTCAATTTTGCTTTTTGTCTTCTTTAAGTTCTCCGAAATAATCCATTCGTTCATACACGGTCCATGCAGAAACACATGCATTGGTATGTGTCTTGTTTGTTCTTAGGTGTGTGCCTTGTTTGTTCTAAGTATGAACAAACGCATTATGAAGGAACTTCAGGACAGTCAGTATATGACTACTTTTGTTATGGGAGTTATCAGAAGCTTTCCACACACAGTTTTCGATGACAGACACGGCTGGATTGAAAACTCTTGCCTTTGGCCTACTATAAATATATCTGTCTCTATTGTTATAGTAGTTGTTCTTAAGATCTGCTTGATCTGCAGCTGCACTTCATAAAATAAAAGAAATAACTGCAATTGCACTTCCTAAAAGAAATAACTGAATGTACTCTTGCTCAGGGTATGCAAACATGTTGCCTCGGCAGAGTCAAACAGTAGCATCTGTTCTCTTTCAAACAAAATACCAACATGCTGAGGATTTTAGCGTGAATGCTTTGGCAAGGTATATTTATTCCAGTGGTTGGGAGAGGCTATCCTGTTATCCTACGGGTTAAACTCCAATGTTACCCCTTTCCTCAGCAAAGAAGTTATGCAACACCCTAGCAAAGGGGACTCATAAACCACCAGGAAGTAGGTGGGGTATAGGATAACCTCATTCAGTCTTTGACCTAAAGTTTGACTTCTAGAAAGGAAGTTACGTTTCTGGTTACATTTCTTGTCTGTACGTATATCTGTCTGGTTACCTGTCTCTTAGCAGGGTGACTTGGAAACAAATGAAAAGAATCCTATAAATTTTCTTAAGGAATCATCTTTTTCCAAGACAAATATTTCCACTTTGATGTGCCTGCATGGGAGTCTATGATATTTAAATGGTATATTTTTGTTGCTACAGTTATCGATTTTCATTCAAAGATAACTTCAGCCTCCTGCTGTCTGTGAAAAGACTTGAATATCTTAATGATGGCAATTGAAGCCTGGCATTTGTAATAGGAAAGCAGATGACGCAGAATATTTTATCTACCCTAATCATTTATGCCCTTATGCACTGACGTATGTATTCAACTTCATTTAAATATAGATATTTAATTGGACAATAAAACTGATTTTGAGTAATTTGGGTCATACTTGTAGAGATCACTAAGCAGTTAAAACAAAGTTCGATATTTTCAAGATTATAACTTTCTGTCTCAAGAATGTCTTCGTCCTAATTGATTTTCTCGTTCAATAATCAATCTGAAACGAATTGACAATAGGGAGATGAACAGATGTGGACACATTGACCCATCTCTCTCTCTTGTGCTTGAGTCCAATAACGTGGGAAGATGGATGCATGGGTAATGCACTGCATTATTAGAAGGTCAGCAGGGGTTGTGATAAGGAGGTCAGCCAGCATATCGGAGTCTTTTGAAAGGTCAGATTGCTGTATTACAACCACATCACTGCGAGGTCGGTCAATTTACGGGGATGAGCTGGTGTGGCGTTATGAGGTATCGCAATTCTGCATTGTTTTCAAGTATATGGAAGTATTCTTGGGGTAGATTAACAACGTGTACTACGCATTGCATTTGCGTTTATACGTTTAAACGACGCAATGATTTGTCTTTTCTATTTACGTAAATGATTTTAGTTTCCTTGTAAGGAATATAATTTCCATTTACAAAGAGTCTTCTTTTTCGATATTATTTGCTGTCTTATTTTCGAACTCTGAACTGTGATTATTTTGCTAGACTGTCAAAGCTTTCTGTACTATCTCAAATAATACTATAGAAAGCCACCAAATTTTGCTGAATTGTTGTCTATATTTCGCATATTGAGTTTTCTGGTCAAACTGGTATTGTATTGAAATGAAAATGTTGCCAATATATTCAACTTGAAACTTAGTATTTTGTATGTTCCCCTTTCCCAAACATCTGAATTCAGTGGTTCGTATTACAGGATCTTTGTAGCGTCCTTTAACCCCAGCTGCATTGCTTCTGTAAATTAATATTCATCTGGTACCATTACTCCCTTCCTACTATGTTGTCCAACTTCCTCAACTTTACCTCTTTCATTTAAGAACAAAACTTTTGGGTGAGCCCTGTGAGATTTTACGAATGTGGCTCAGTGGTATAATAATAATAATATAATAATAATAATAATAATAATAATAATAATAATAATAATAATAATAATAATAATCAAAAAGTACTCATAGTAGCATGAGTCTTCATGTGGAGAAACAAATCCACAGTTATGTAAATGTACATATATTCAAATGTACATATATTTAAAGTTATGTAAATTTACATATATCTATATGCACATATATCTAAAGTTATGTAAATGTACATATATCTTAAATGTAAATATATTTAAAATTATGTATTACGTAAATGTAGATATATTTAGATGTAGGTATGTTTAAAGTTTTAAATTTAAATATACGTACATTTTCAAAAACTGTGTTTTGTTTCGGTAGATAATCCCTTAAAGAATTAACAACAACAATAAATAACAACTTAATAAATAATAGATAATAATCAATATAATAAATAATAATATAATAATAATAATAATAAGAAACATTATACAATTATTGACTGCATACATTGCAGTAAATGTTCTTTAGTATTGTTGGAAAATTATGATAAAATAAAAAGGCCTTTGGATTACTTGGAATTTAAACTGGAGTCTTCGATTCTACACAAGCCACATACGTTGTTCTTTTTCCATCACAGTTTCTTATAAATTAGCAAATTATCGAAATCAATATAAAAAATTTTTTATCGACTTTTGTGCGAGTTACGTCCTGTCCTCAAAAAAGGAGGCTGGGCAGCCCAGTCTCCTCATGTCATTAACAGTTGCTTGGTGCGACAGCACTTAAATTATTTTTATTCAGAACTGAGCTGGTTGTAATAAAGGCAGCAGAGAGAGAGAGAGAGAGAGAGAGAGAGAGAGAGAGAGAGAGAGAGAGAGAGAGAGAGAGAGAGTATTTCTTAATTTCTGTATGGAAAATCTTATCCTTTAGTAATATTGATGCATATCCATAAAATCTGATTTTCAGATAAAACTGAAACCATGCAACTGTCGTTTACGACATGAATTAATCTCTTAAGATGGTTTTTTTAATGGTTTTAAAACCTAGGAGAGAGACAGAGAGAGAGACAGAGAGATGTACCCTTGAGCTTATGACGAACAGAAACCTCCCAATAATCAATCAATGATCCTAATTGATGATTTCAATAAAATTTTCCTTCTGGTAAAAATCAATGAGTCCTTTCTTTATCAATGTAAGGCATTCGCAAAATAAAATAACAAAATATAATCGTTACCCTACACTTGTAAGTTCGCCATCATTCCCTAACCCAGCATTATTTCTCAAGCGAGTCGTAAATGAAGTGTGGAATGGCTGATGATCGCAGACGACGCAATCGTGTCTGGGAAGTAAAGAGATGTTACAAGAGGTCAATGAAGGCGTTTGGAAATGGCAGCAAAAGGAGAACGTTGTGAGCAAGATCAAGGTTACAGGAGTGAATAGCAACCAGGCCTTGAACGTTAGTATAGAGGATGGAAGAATGAAACCAGTAGTTTCCCGTAAATATTTGCTTGTAAATATATCAGATGATGACATGTTGAGATAAGATAGGGGGCCGGGGGGGGGGGGGGGGGGGGGGGGGGGGGGGGGGGGGGGGGTTAGGAGCCATCGCGCAAGTGATGCACGGATGTTGATGGGAAGTTTTCAAGAGACTGGAAAGACGCTAAAAGAATTTATTGAAGCCACAGTGAGGGCATTCTTGGGCCAACTGTCCTTTATGGAAGTACAGTTGCGTATAGTGCATTAGAAGAATTAAAAGGGTCCTTCTTGGAGACACACAAAGGTGGCAAAATGTTAAAGCACAAGTTGGAAATGATGGATCAGCATTTTGCGATGAGTGGGTCATCTGAGAGAAAATGGAAGTTTAAAGGTAACATTTTACATAGCGTAGGCTTTGGAGTCATAATATACGGCCTCACAAGAGAGAGAGAGAGAGAGAGAGAGAGAGAGAGAGAGAGAGAGAGAGAGAGAGAGAGCTCACAAATCATATTTTATCCTTGGAACCAGAATCATAGCATAAACTGAAAACATAAACATAAAAATCCAGTTGTCTGAGTTTACTAACATACAATTAAATCAGAAATGAATCTGACCAATACAGTTTAAGATGTCTTAAAGGAAGTAGATATATAATGGCAAACCGATGAGTGAATATATATATATATATGAATATGAAACGTTGGGGATGTCTAGCGCAGCAAAATCAGGGACTCGGGTAAACACACATGCTATAAAAAAAAGGTGATGAATAACACAGAAAGAGATCCAAGAAAGTCATAATCCTTCAAAGGAGAGAGAGAGAGAGAGAGAGAGAGAGAGAGAAAGAAGTGAGGAGGCTTCAGTGGAACGAGATAAAAGGGAGACAGCGCCACAAAACATCGACTCGCAATAAAAAAAAATTTGGCAGGACAGTGAAAAGCTGCAGAAGGAAAACGGGGCACAAAAGAGGAACAAAAAGAAGGTAACACAAAAGAAATAAAAGATAGAAAAAAAAGCATGCGAGAATCGAAAAGAATGGAGCCATGTATATAGATGGCTGATTGGAGTGGCAGTTTCCAATCAGAGCCTGCCCTCCGCTCTCCATTCCCGCGTCGAATCCCAAGAGGGACAAATGGGACAACAAATCCAATCAAATGATTTGCAAGTAAAATCGTAATCATTAGAGTTTGGCATGAGAGAGAGACAAACACACTCCCGAATTAGCTTCGTTATTTCGTGGCACTGCTATGCTCCACACCCCCCGCTCACCCACTCCCCCCCCTCCCTCCCCCTTCCCTACTACAGTCCTCCTGCTCTACCTCACCCCATTCCATCCCTCCCTCCCTTTCCTTTTCCCTTCCCTTCCTCCTCCCCTCCTCTCCCTCCAATCATTCTCTCTTGATGCCTCTTTTCTCCAACCCCCAACTCTCCCATCCCGCTCCCCGGCCCAACCCTCATCCTCCAACCCCCCCCCCCCTCCCCCATCTCTCATGGAGGCTCCAGTCCCCTCTAATAACTCAGTCGCACCTCTGAACTTCACAACATCCTGTGCGTGTTACTGGTGCATCATTTTCCCTTCTTTGTGTTTCACCTCGTGCAGAAAAAGTATTGCGCGCGCGCGCACACACACACATACAGTCGCATGTGATTATGGTTACATATATGTATATAAAAAAAAGCGTGTGAATACGCTCGCAAGCAAACACATGGACTAAGATGCGTGCAAAATAAAGACCCAAAAAAACCTTTCTAAGGTCTTCTCTTGGGGGTTTGTGTGGATCATTCTTTGGTTTGCTTCATTCTAAAGTTTATTTTTTTTTATATAAATTCAATTTGAACCCTTTTCCAATTGATGAACCTTATTCAGTTCCTGAAACCAGCTTCCAGTTCCACATGATCACCACAGACCCCAAAATAACCTTTGTTTCAATAGTGTGCAGTTTTAGCACTAGCATGACAAACTCATTATATAGCACCATTCTTGAAATGATTAAGTATTTAACTTTATATGCATAAAATACTGATAGAAGTTTTTTCCTGAAGCCTTAATAGCAGACACCACCGCTCGGTCTGTCCACTTGATTCTTTCCTTCTTCTTCTTATTTTTGTTCGACTCTATCTTTTAAGAACAGCGAAAAAAAAAATGGCCAAAAAATTCTTAATGCTATCAGTGAAATGAAGGCCTAAACTTGCTATAACAATTGGCCCTAAAGTCGATGTCACGAGAACCTCTCTATTCTTAATCAAGCCAGGCGTGGAGACAACACAGAATTATAGAAAAGGAAAATAAGTACTTCATCAAGATTTCGCCGCTTTCATCTAAACAGAATTTAGTCTAAATCAGTAACGAATATCTAGCGCCTTTGAAAGCATTCAGGTTTAACTGAGAACATTTTCGCCGAGCCTTCCAGGATTTAAGAGAGCAAATATTCTGATATTTTTTCGTCTATAGCAAGCAGCAGGGAATCACGATTAGGAATAAAGCTATGTTCTATAGTAGATTCACATCAACGGTGCATTGATGTCTAGGCCAGTCCCTTACGAGGCTCCTGATTGGCTGTAGATAAGCCAATCACAGGGCTGGAAACTCTATGTCTCTCTCGAAAGTTCACATGGGTAGGATTTATGTTCCACCTCTCCTGAGGTATACGTCTTTCAGGAGAGGTGGAATATACATCCTGCTTATGTGAATCTCTCGAGAGAGACTGAGAGTTTCCAGCCCTGTGATTGGGTTATCAACAGCCAATCAGGAGCGTCGTAAGGGACTGGCCTAGATATCAAATGCACGGTTGATGTGAATCTACTATAGTAACGAAATTAAATACATTTCACTTAAGAGTTTGGAAGGTCCTAAAAGGTAACGAGGAAAATGTTCCTGAAATCACCATTCAGATAGAAAATGAAGACCAAAAAACGCAGTACATTTGCACACGGTGACTGCCAAAATATGACAACACTGAAGGATTCTTGGCATAATCAGGTACTCAAGGAAGGCTCTATTATATATTGTTAACCCCTGTATCTGAAAGATTTGAATACACGCTGCAAAAAAAGCCTGATATTTTGTCTGGTTCGGAATCGAATTATCCACATAAATTTTTCTTTATCTATTAAGAAGTGCTGCAATTAGGTGAATCATACATTTAAATAGCACGGCTCGCTGATAAATAACTATCTCTGAAAAGTAAGTACACTAATCGTAATACTGCATTTAAAATCAATGAGTGAAATTTGTACTCGGAGAATAAAAGTGCTGTCACAAGTAGTATCACACTGGCTAGAATGAGCTCTTATTATCATTAAGTAAATTCATAATCGATAAGCGTAAAAATCAACGATATTAAGCATGAGCACGTATATTAATGCATATACATATAGACAAATCAATACTATTTTTTTTTTTATAAACCAGCCTTAAAAGAAGTTATCTAAATACTTGAATACTAGCGCTACATCTCTCTCTCTCTCTCTCTCTCTCTCTCTCTGTTTGACATCAGACCAGAAACGCGACGTCATAGAACAAATTAATGAAATTTTGCTCATATTGGTTATTGATTTACACAAATAGTTCCGACGGGAGTTCTTCAGAACTCTACAATGCTGATGATTGTAATATTTATGGTATAAAAAGAACCGAATTAGCAAGAAGTATCTATAGATCCTACGAGGATTGGTACACGGATGGTTCGATGGTGGATTGCTGTAAAGTTATGTAGGTGGGATATGGTAAGAGGAATGGAATGGAATGGAATATACAATTTAGGACAAAGGCTAAGCGCTAGGATCCAAAAGGTTAATCAGCGCTGAAAGGGAAACTGGGAGTAAAAAGGTTTTAAAGGTGAAACAGGAGAAGGTGGAAAGTAAGATGAAATAAAGAGATTATGAACGGAGGTACAGTAAAGGAATGGAAGAGGTTGCAGCTAGGGCCCGAAGGGACGCTACAAAGAACCATAAGTAATGCTTACAGTGCACCGGGGATTGAATGGAAGGAGGGCAGCATTACCTACGAAGGGATGGATAGATGGAGTCAAAGAAGATTTGAAAAGGAAGGGCTTCAACAGAGAGAGAGAGAGAGAGAGAGAGAGAGAGAGAGAGAGAGAGAGAGAGAACACATTGCGTGTAGGTGACCAGCAAGGCTGGTGTTGTGGAAGTTTTCTGCGCATGGTCTCACCCACGGTTCAGAAGCTCGAATATGAAAATGGGAGCGATCGCCGTCTTTCACCTTCCCATAGGAGCAAAACCCTTCAAAGGGGGAAACAGGTAAATGCTGAAACATATAAATCTCTTCCCTTTGATGCCAGCTGGATTGTTGTATAAGAACGGCGAGGCAATCAGGCAATCGTTTGATGCAACTGGAAGGCTCGGCCCTTCAGGAGTGTCTTTTGTTCCTCTGGTCTCTCCAGAGAGAGCAGAGAGGAAGGGGACGAGAGAGAGCAGAGAGAGAGAGAGAGAGAGAGAGAGAGAGAGAGAGAGAGGGAGAGAGAGATTTCAGAAGGAGAGGAAGGAGAGGGAGGAGGGAGAGAGAGGGGAGATAGGAGGAGAGAGAGGGAGAGGAGAAGAGAGGATAGAGATTTTCAAAACATTGTTCTCACAAGTGGCAGACACTGTTTTCCTCTTCTGTGATTTAACAATTTTACGTCCATGTTTTTAGCTCGTCAAACTTGCTATATCTATGTAAGTATTTCAATAATTACAGTATTTTTTCATCGGTCATGGTGGTAACCTTTATTCGTGCGAGACTATTGTTTATGGATTCTGTCTGTTTCCTGCCTGTCTGTCTGTCTGTATAAACATAAACGTATTATATATTATATATATAATATATATAAATATATATCTACTATATTATATAATTAATAATATATATATATAATATTAATATTATATATATATAATATATATATTCAGAATCTTCAGGCCACCTACCAGCCAGACGGGCGTGTAACTGCTACACCCAAATAGCCCTCCTCTCACACCTTTCAGGTAGTACACTCGTCATTACACAAAAGCCCTTGAATCCGAAATAAAGGTTAAATGGAGAAACCCCCAAGTTCAGTGAGGGGATTCGAACTCGCGCATGCCAAGTTTGAGCGAGTTAAGCTAAATGTTCGACCTGGAAGTTAGGTTTCTTGATTTTAGTTAAGACGTCAATACGGCCATGACAAAATCCAAACGAATTCTCTCATCAAAAAGAGTAATCTCGACAACCACCGTTAAATAAATCCCACGGAAAGACCTGTAATCCAAAGTCTAGAGATCAGGAACTGTAATCCATTACAGAAATCTCCTTGAAGAAAATAAATCCGGACGGAATACCTCCGTAAAACCAAACCGGTTTCATCTAAATACCATTTTTTTTTTGTATCTCAAATGGATATTGCCTCTACAACATCGTCTCTCATTTCTCACCGAGACGAAGGCCGAGACGTATTCATTGGATTTTGTCTTATAGAAATTCCTATGCTTTTTACGGAACATGTAAAGATTATGATCAGACTGTTATATTGCCGACGCGGATTTCATACATACACACACACACACACTCACACATGCAGTATATATTTATGTAAATATATAGTATATATTATATATCATATATGCATAAATTATGTATATAAATATATATATATATATATATTATATATATATATATTTATATAGATATAAATAGATACATATATATACATAAATATATACTATATATTTGCGTATATGAATGAGTGTATTTGGTGTGTATGGAAGTCCACACTATGCATATTTCCACACACACACACACCACACACACACACACACACACACATATATATATATATATATATATATATATATATATACATACATATATAT
>NC_061110.1:21853932-21863932 GCF_015104395.2 Macrobrachium nipponense | reverse complement strand
GAAGCTAACAGACAAACAAACAGATAGTCAGATAGACACAGATAGACAGTCAGACAGACAAACAGACAGACAGTCAGAAAGCAAGACAGACAAGCAGACAGGAAGCTAACAGACAAACAAACAGATAGTCAGATAGACACAGATAGACAGTCAGGCAGACAAACAGACAGACAGAAAGCAAGACAGACAAGCAGACAGGAAGCTAACAGACAAACATACATAGAGTCAGACAGACAAAAAAGACAGTCAGACAGTCAAAGAGACAAACAGACATTCAGGAAGACAGCCAGACAGTCAGACAGACAAACACACAGTCTGACAGAGTCATACAGACAAAAAAGACAGTCAGACAGTCAAAGAGATAAACAGACAGTCAGACAGACAAACAGGCAGCCAGAAAACATAAAGACAGTCAGATAGACACACAAACAGGTAGGTAAACAGATAGTCAGTCAGCCAAACAGCCAGCCAGACAGACAGACAGACAGACAGTAGCACTCGGGTGCTTGCTTGCTTGCTCTTCCCCTCCGAGCACTTAACAGCGTGTCGGCGCGTTCTTGGCTGCTCCCTGTCTCCATTTCATTACGTTGCTCTTTTTCCTGGCGCCTTCATTTCCATCCCCAACCCCTCTCTTTTCCTTTTTGAATCTTTACCTATTTCGTGGTCTGTTCTTTCTGGTCTCTCCCCTCCCCTTTGCTGCGTCATGTTTTGCATTTTTCCTTCGAAAGCTTTTACAGTTTTCCTCGCTTCCAGTTTTCTCTAATTTGCCTCATATGACGTATTGTCTTTTTTTTCTTCTTTTTTTCCATTTGTTATCTTCAATTGCGTTTGGGCTTGGCATTTTATGACTTGATGTTTTGTAGCACAGTGGCAATATATTTTTATTTCATAAAAAAAACTATAAGCTTGCGTTTTTAAGCATTTCTAAATACACTCGCATACACATACACACACATATCTAATATATAAAATATTATAATATAGTCTTCTGTATCTGTGTTTAACTGTGCTAATACCATTGTAAAAGTCAAATAAACTTACAATGATTCATATTCGGCGGCATTCGTTCATGTTTCTATGTATAATCTTGCAGTTGTATTAATTAATAAATCTTGTTAGCTCTTTTTATTATTATTTAGTTATTATACATGCACGAGATGTACATATTATAGAAGACCCTGACTGGCAAAGTAATACTAGACCGTGGTCATAGAAGTCTAAACCTAAATTGTGGTGAAGAGATTCGTATGGTAGTTGAATATTCCATGCATTTCGCTTTTCTGTGTTCCTGAGGATAACGTCACGCTCGGCAAACCAGATGGATGGCCAACAAATATCATGGACTCTGAAATGTTTGGGAAACAGAGGTAGTACGTCCCCCTCCTATTTACAACCCATTAGCATACTGTCATTTCTAAGAGATAAAGTATACGAATCTTTCCCTATCTTCAGCCGACTGATTTCTGAGGTCAATACGAAACCACAAACAGCGTCAACGATGCACTTTAAAACATCATTCAGACTGAACTTACGACGTTAAGTTAATGAAAGCATTTGATTACTCAACTGAATCAACTCAAAAAGTGTTCCCGACTCAATTTCACGTTCGGTCTTGGCGAAATAAGGTGTGTCAAGTAGAAAGGATTTTTTAAATATTTTTTTTCGCTTCTTTCTTGAGATTTAGCTTTCATGAAACAGACAGATCCGGAGCGTGAACCCATAACGCCACAAACATAGTATATATATATATATATATATATAATATATATATATATATATATATATATAATATATATATATATATAGATACATATGCAAATTAGAATGTTGATCATCCACCCTCCAATCATCAAGCATACCAAATTGCAACCATCTAACCTCAGTAGTTTTTAATTTTATTTAAGGTTAAAGTTAGCCGTGATCGTAAGCTTGGCAACGCCATAGGGCAGGCCACCACCAGGCCGTGACTGAAAGCTTGATGGGCCGGGGCTCATGCAGCATCATCCGCTTGCACAGAAAACTCGATTGCTCCGAAGAAACGTCGGCGTATTTTTTTACTTGTATATTTCACTCCTGTCTGGTTCAGATTCTGTACTTAGAATGGAAATAAACCCACCCATAACTCCTAAATCGGGCAATTGGGAAGTTTTAATATATATATATATATATATATATAATTATATATATATATATATATATATATAATATATATAATATATATATATATATATATATATATATATATATATCATATATATATCGAGTACTGCCTTTAATATCTAATTCGCTCTACCTCGGAATTAATATATTTTCATATATGCTTACCGGAGGGGAATTTTTTCTCGATAATAGACTTGCCTGGATCGGGACGCGAACCCAGGATCCTTTCAAATCCAGGAACGTCAGTGAAGCTTTTACCTACTACACTACCGCGAGAGGCTAAAAGTTCATGTCGCCTCTCACCCTGAAATACCTTTCGCGCAGGTAATTCGTTGGTTTGGAGACAATATCAACCCACCTCGACTCCGGTATGTTTGTAGTGCTTTTGACAGCACGTAGCCAATCTATAAGTCATATCACTTTCCGTGATTCATATACATATATCGAGCTACAATGTCCTTTAATAATACCGAGGTTTATTGCTAGCTAGTTAGGAGTGTTCTACTAATAGTTACGGCAAAAGAAGTGTACAATTCTTTTGTCTGTGATATGTTAGGGGAATTCGTTTTAACTTAGTTTTCATTCCAAGTGTTGGTAACTGCTTAGCCAGCCAGCACTCGTATACCGCAAGCACAAGCCGCACAGTATGCCACCGCAACCTTCATTACTTTCCATCAAGGAAGTCGTTACCAGTCTAGGACTGGCCACCACCAGTGCACGTCAGGTCTTACCATTTTACAGTGCCACTAATTCGTGACACTGTCCATCGATTGGCTGCTGAAGTACTCCCACCTTTTACTTTCTCTCCTCCACTATTACTCTGCCACGAACAGAGTACCATTTCTCTTCAGTATACTTGAGTATACTGCGTTTAGTGTCGTCCGACGGGACACACCAGCACGCTACCAGTGCCTGCTATTCCAGCACCTACTAGTGCTGCCCAAGCCAGAACACCTCCATAAGTGCCATTGCACCTGTACAGGCCGTACAGGTAGTACAGGTAGCCCTCTACCTGCGTGCCCGTCCTTACGGAACGCCCAATTAATTAGTGTGTCCGTGTACAACGGGTCAGTGATCCTTCGGAACACTCAACAAGGGAACGCCTCCCGAAAGAAAGTGCCGCAATACCAGCACTACTAGTGCTGTCCAAAAGGAACGCCTCCTGAAGCGCGTGCACCTGTACAGACGTTACAGGTAGCCCATACCTGCGTGTCCGTCCTACGGAACGCCCATTCATTAGAGTATCCACCATTTCGGATCACTCAACCAAGGAACGCCTCCATAAGTGCCGAGCACCTGTATTGGACCTACAGGTTGCCCATTCCAGCGTCTCCCAACTGAGGAACGCCCTTAAGTGTGACGTACGCTGCACACTCCATTGATTTTTCCGCCTCATCAGAAGGTGCCAATCCCAAAGTGCCACGGAAAGCACCCAGTCTTTTAAGTACTTTTCCATTACTGTTATTGCAGAACCCATTTCCAAGTGAGTGCTACATTACACAGTAGGCACTCCCATTCCATTCAGTAAACCCTTCCTGGCCATTATTTTCAACTTTGTCCAAGCCTCACTGCAGCCTAAGGGAAAGTCTTCCCCTGCTTCCCGCGACTTCTTTGCCATAGAGCTAGAGAAGCTCCGAGCCCTCATACTCTGGGCAAGGAGGCCGGTTACACTGGACCTGCACTTGACCAGTGGATGAAGGCGCAGCAGGATGCTGCGCGCCTGCAAGAAAGGGAAGAAAAAGAAAACCAGAGAAAAGCCAGAGAAGCAGAAAGGAAGGCAAGGGAAGAAGAGAGAAAGCATGAGCTCGCTCTCGAGGAGAAGGAACTCGAAATCAAGCGGGAGAAGGCCCGTATGGAGAGTATCTTAGTTCAAGCCCCTCTGCCAGCTTCCAGCCCTGCACCCACTGTCTCTCACAGTCCCGCCGTCTCTGGTCCGCCTCTTACCATTTTTACCGCCTACCTCCTCCCTTTTGGAAGAGTTAAGCCCACCAGTTAACCCCGGACTTGTTTCCGAGGGTGATACAACGGAGGACTCCTTAACCTCCCTACCTCAATTCACTGCCAGAGAGAACTCTTCACCTGTGCCGAGCACGCTGCCAGCCTTGGTGACTCCACAGATTTGCAACCTGTGGGGCCATCTCTGGCCTTACCGTTCCAGTGCCACGGAAGAGGTTCTGGAACAAGTTCTGCCGTGACTGTGGCGGCCGCAAGGGTCACATGTCTGCCAACTATGGAGGGTGCGCAGATTTTTAATATTCCCGCTATCGCAATGGCGGTTACCAATCCTTCCTTACTAGGACCCCCGGCTAAGGGCCCTATAACCATCGCACCCCTCCAAAGCCATTATCCACCAAGCCACGTCAGAGCCTACGAAGACTCTGGCGCTCAAATCTCCCTGATACGGGAAGACCGAATCCCCCGAGGGGCTAACGTCGATAGACGTCAACTAATCACAGTTGAAGGCATCATCCATATTAAACTGATCCTTCCAACCGTCCAATTGATTGTCACCAGACCTCACTTCTCCAAAGTTTGTACCCTTGCAGTTGCAAGCTACATTCCAGGAGGTTATGACCTCCTCCTAGGGCAAGACATGAAGTCTCCCTCTCATTTCAAAAGCCTAGGGGTCCTAACCCCACAACAAATCACTCCAAAAGCAAGGAGTCATCGGAATTCTACTTCCTCCAGGAAGTACGTTCCACCAACAGTCTACCCGTTACCACGGAGGGAGATTGATCATTCACAGTTCCGTTGCAAAACCTGCAATGTACTAGGGCACTCCATGAATTGGTCTAGGTGCCCTAGCCAACTACCAGCAGCGGACACTGTCCATTTTCAACAAGGCTTAGCCTTCCAAAAGAGACAGGAGCCTCTGTCTCCCATTACCAAGGGCCCGCTGAGAGGTATTGAACCTTCGGTACCCGTCACAGGTCCAGTCGACCTCAACACTCTGCCAGTGCCACTTGGCAGCACTGAGCAGTGCCAAGCTCCGTCCAGCCTGGACGTAGAGCCACCACAAACCTTGACCTTTGCGCCTGCTCCCAAGCTAGCGCCTAAACCCAATCAAGGATCCTCCTACAGGAGATCCTCCAACAAGCATGGAGCTTACCGCAGCTCATGGCCAATCTCCAGTCCATCACTCTTCACCCTCACCTCTGTCGCCCGAGGATGAACCTCCGGCAGACCTAACATTCTCACCTTCTCTGGACAACCAGGAACTGCCCAACCAGGAGTCAGCCCGGAGTCTTACCCTTACGACGGCTGTCGCAGCAGCCGAAGTTAGGGCCTCCCTGCAGTAGGTTCCACCTCTATGACGGTTGCTGCAGATATTGAAGTAGGGTGTTCTTCTGCAATCCCTCAGGCTACCACTGCCTCTGCTCCTGACGGCGTTTTCTTGGCCTTACCCAGAGTTGGTTCCTCCGTCTACTCCTAGGACTGGTATAGCCAGGCCCTGGAGGAATAAGAAGAAGAAGAAGGGACGTAACAAATAACCCACTAACCAAATAGCCACATGCTCCTCCTTGACACCTGTGCCCGAGGTTACAGTGTCACATTCATTTGCAGAGTGATCATGGCACCTACCCAGAGAAGGTAGCCAGCCTGATCTCTGCTAGTAAAACTAACCCTCTAACCCCTAGAATTGGTAATACTAACCCTCATTTAAATATTTAATTATATCATTACATTTCTATCCTGTCCACTAACCACTCATCATCCTCACGCATCATTACCTCACATCATGTATCTTAACAATTCCGTCAACAAATCACTGCTGTGCGTACCACACTCTGGAATGATTGCATCTCCAATTATCTGTACTGAGTAGGTTAGGCTAATGATTAGTACCAGAGCATTAGGGTAGTAGCAGAAAAAATTTTCAAGTAACCTTATCTAGCTGAGTTCTGTTGTCCATACTCAGTTATTTTCAACCATATAAATGAACATAACCATAGAATAAACTGGAATTTTGTCACGTATAATTTATAGCAGCAACTGCGGTACAGTACAAGAGTCAAATGATGGAATCGGCCTTAATAAAAGAGAGGCAGGTAAATGAACATCTCAAAAGGAGCGTGGATTTGAGATGTGATCGACGTAGTTTTTCATTCAACCAACGCTGAAGAACATTAAAGGAAGATTATCAGCGGGGGTAACCTAAATTGGCTTACCTATGGAAGGATCTCTTGGTATAAATACCACCTTTTCTGTAAACCTTTCTCATTCATATACCTGAAGAGAGAGGACATATAGTACTTTTCTCTCTATATTTTGGTGTTTTTATGGGCTCCTTTTATTAGATGGAATTCTGTTGTAACAGAACATTTTTACCAGTCATAATATATATATATATATATATATATATATTATATATATACATATATATATATATATATATATACATATATGCTGCACATATATTTATATATCCATAATACATGTATGCAGCGCACACACACACACACACGCACACACACACACACACACACACACACACATATATATATATATATATATATATATATATATATATATACACACACACACATATATATATATATATATATATATATATATATATATATATATATATATATATATATATATATATATGCACACACACACAGACACATATATATATATATATGTCTATATTATATATATATATATATAATATATATATATATAGTATATATAAATATTTTACCCAGCAAGTTTTACTACACTTACCACAAATAATGGAGTATTATAACTGGTTAGCATTCCTGTCCCAGCCACATCTTAATCTGTGCTTTTGGTTTGAGATGCAGCGTTAGCGTTGTATATTTCTTTCGAATTGGGATTCTTCATCAAAATTGTAGTCAACACATCTTCACATAGGTATAGGTGACAAAACCTTCGTGATGAAATGAAGCAAATTTTATATAAAGTTAATAATCTCCTGATTTAGGAGTGGTGGGATTATTTCCATTCCAAGTACAGATTCTGAACCAGACAGGAATACAAATAAGTGAAAACTGCGCCGAAGTTTCTTCGGCGCATTCGAGTTTTCTGTGCAGCAGATAAGCCCATAAGCAGCCACCCCGGTGGTGCCTGTCCTATTGCGTTGCCAGACGCAGGATTATGGCTACCGTTAACCTTAAATAAAATAAAAAACTACTGAGGATAGATGGCTGCAATATGGTATGTTTGATGACTGTAAGGTGGATGATCAACATTGGAATTTGCAGCCCTCTAGCAGCAAAAGTTTTTAAGATCTGAGGACTGACAGAAACTTCGGAAGCTAGATAGCTGAAACTTGGATTGTCTGATGATTGGAGGGTGGATGATCAACATACTAACTTACAGCCCTCTAGCAGCAGAAAAAGCGCCAGCTCAATCATTTTCTTTACAAAAAACTAAAGACACAACTGAACCCAATTGTGTCACTCAACGACTTTCGCCGTTACAATGAACCGAGTCCGAGTTTCAAGATTTCAAATCATCCCTTTATCAGTTAATCATTTAATGAAATACAAATATCGTGTAAAATATGAAATTGCAATGTATGCTTCCATAAACAAGTTGTTATTTTACTATATTCATCATAATATAAAGCAATGAAACCCAGTGAGACGATCAGAATACACCTGAGCTATGGCAAGTGAACACATTATCATCATTATATTATAAAAAATCAATAGGGAAGCAAAATGTAGATTATGAAGTAATAAATATGCAACAGTGAAGAACGTGGCTGTGCTGGTTGCTTGCCCATCGTAATGGTACTGTCGAAACATTATTTTTAACAGGAGATATTCACTTGAAAAAAAAAATGGTGTAAACAGAATTGCTACTTGCAACTGAGTAACAATTATTTAAAAACGAACAAAAGTTTGGGGCAATAGTTTTCGACATTTCCTGTCGAACGTCTTTTTCGGAGTCGCAGAATCCGGTGGACACTTTCGAAAAGACAGAGGAGGCTCCACTTGGAGCTTAATTGGGGAGAAGGGCAGGGAGCCAGGTCCTGACGAATTTCGACAACGGTCGAAATTCGTCCTCAAGTTCGACTCTTTTGATGTTTCCTTGTTCTCATGACCGTCCTTCGTTATCCGTTATCCGTGTCCCTATGAAGCTCCATTTCATTCATTTTTCTGGCGACCATTTAAGAATGATTAATTTGAGAAATATTCATTTTTATTATTATTATTATTATTATTATTATTATTATTATTATTATTATTATTATTCATTTTGACGGGGCGTGGGAATTGTCCTTTTTTAAAAGAATATGGCATAGTTCAGCACGTGTCAAGTTTTGCGTGATAAAATAGGAATTTTTTAAACTTTTGTATTTTGCCATTTTTTTAACTGTTAATTGTTCAGTTTGATGTTCATACAGATACTTGCATATGGGGGGTTTTCGCTTTCAAATATATTTATTCACAACTTTTCTACATTCGTTTATATATATATATATATATATATATATATATATATATATATATATATATATATATATATATATATATATATATATACACGCTTCTACAAGGACAATGGGTCTCGAGACAATGAACTAGACTACATTTAGGCCTAGCAAACACATCCCACGGACTGTAAGGTGCCTTGTGGACATGAGATTTTGTCAAAATGAATAAACATACAAATAGATAGGTTTTGTAAAAGTGATATGAGCGCCCACATATGCCACCTTTGACTTTTTCTTACTACTTTCCGACTCGTAACATCCACTGTTTCACAGCAACCTCCTGATCCACACCTTCTTGCCTGTCGAAACCCACCTTGTTTTTTTTCCTTATTAGTCCTCCTGACATCTGTCTTATATTATCAAACAAACTCTAACATACAACTTCTCTGGTAGACTAAGTGACGTTACCCCAAATAATTTTTACAGTCACGTCATGGGGCAGTCACTTATCTCCCTTCACTATTCAGCAAATCTTCAAAACACTCACTTCATGGACTAGGACCCACCTCTCCAATAAGCTTTCTCTTTATCTATTTCATTCTCTCATGAATCACTTCCCTGCAGGACAACTTTCTATTCTCCCAAAAGTTTTTGTTTATCTTCTCACTTATTTCTTATTACTTGCCTTCTCTTTCTACCTCACTCTTCTTGACTAATATTTCCTCTTGTGTGCCTGTACTTGACTTTTCAATTTAGTGTCTATTAAAACTTTTATCTCCTCATTCCACAATTGACTTTTTTCATACCCTCTTTCCACTCTCCCGAATCCCATAAAAGGTCGCTGCCGTCCCAGTGACCCCAACATGCGCCTTTCACCTTGGATTCTCTGGCCCTAGACCACAGTTCTTACATTTTCTCCTGATATGATCTTTTCACTGCTTTCTCATTGCACTTCGCTGTCTTGATTACTTTTGCAATATATACGCATCTTTCATCTCCGACTTATCTCTGTCTTCTTATTTCTGCTTCAAATAATCTTCGGATCTCTCTCTCTCTCTCTCTCTCTCTCTCTCTCTCTCTCTCTCTCTCTCTCTCTCTCTCTCTAATATATATATATATATGTATATATAATATATATATATAATATATATATATATTATATATATTATATATATATATATACTATATATTTGAATCACATCTGGATCGAACCCAGGCTCTCGAATAAAACGGCAAAGGCCGCTACCAACTTGCCTTTCATTTGAGAGACTGGATTCAATCCCGAAATCCCGATTGAGAGTCCGAGTTTATTTCTGTGGGAAACACGTGGTGCCGTGTGATTACTACACACACACACACACACACACATCACGCACACACATATATACATACATATATATATATATATATATATATATATATTTATATGTA
>NC_061110.1:21758932-21848932 GCF_015104395.2 Macrobrachium nipponense | reverse complement strand
AATTTTTGAAGTACTTAAGAAATATAACTTAAATAATTATATTTTTAAGAAAAACCCAAATATTCCTGTAACCAATGTAAAATAAATGGTTTCAAGATAATTTCATTGTCGCTACTCATTGTAGACCTATGTTACACCAAGTGGTTCACGTCTCCCCACCACTCTAATGGTTGAGTCACATACACTCCGCTGATATTGGTGGAAGCATTCTACTTTTGTATTTGCTTATTTCCATTTTTTCAGCGTTGAGGCGTAAAAACAATTAAACAGAACTATTCCAAATTTTATGCTTGCAGTGGAAGCAATAGTAATGTTATGACAAATTTTTTAGTTTTTTTATTTAACATTTGAACTGAGGTTTGATGATGACATTTCTTTGCCAAATGCATCGGCGATGCGTGAACGAAAGTCTTGAAAATGTTGCGTTAATGTTTTTCCGAAATTTGACTACACATGATAATTTCTTACGGTTTTGAAATATATGACAGATTTCACTCTCATGAAACAAGTTGTGACCTTATTGTGTGTAACAATTGTGTTTTCGCATTGATATAACAGATAAATATGGAGCATGTTAGTTTGCCAGTTCGTGAATTTTGGACGGGTCAGTGTACGGATGGAGGCTTTGATTATTAAGTGAAAACAAAAAGCTAAGATGTCTAATGCTACAAATTTTCGAAAGAGAAAAGAATCTTCGAATCCAAAATAAAAAAAATGAGTGAAATAATTTTCTGTTGATTCAAAGAGGATATTCTGAACGCGTCAATTTTAATTCAAATATCATAGCATCTGTGAGTATATTTGTGATTGTGTAACATGCTTGGAGAAACAAAGGTGGTTAAAATAATTATTCAAAAGATCTTAGATATTATTCAGGCTACGAAAATGGTAATTTATTTTCTGATGAGATACATTAACAATGTCATAAAATCTATTATAAACGCATAATGGAGCCATCTCAGAATAACAGTAGGAGAAATGACAACATGAGTGAAATTGACGCTGAACGGATGTGTTTATAAAATTCATCTACCTTCAAATTTTGAATCGTTCACTCTATATTTTTGTGTTTCACGGATTGGGAAGATTAAATTAACTTAAAGTTCTGTGATCTTTAAGAACGAAGACATTAATTGATATCTACTCTTGGTGTTTATTTGCTTTATTAGAGCTAGTGTTTCCTTTTCCGACATTTTATCTTAGTTTGGTCCTAAAGTCACCTGCAGGATTTTTTTTCTCGTTTTTGATTATTGATACCTGTTTTAAAATCTCCGCTACATAATCGATTATTTTCCCAATATCTGACGACAATTTCATAAACTTTTTTTTTTTTTTTTTTTTTTGGCAACAATCGTCTCTTTCTCTCTGTTTATTTTATTCTCACCTGTTACTCACTTTCTCTTGACTTTTCCTACCTCGAGGAGGCAGTTGTCAGTTTGCCGTTTGCCTTTCTCCTTTTACTAACTTAGTTTGTTCCCTCTCCTACTCTGTCTCCGTGTGTCTCTGCTCTCGTCTTTACTCTCTTACTCCTCTTCATTTCTACTGCCTATTTACCCTATTCTCCTGTATTTACGGCTTGTTTTCCTGATGATTTTGTCATCTACGTCGATTTGTGTTTTTTCTTCAGTTTTCTGTTTTTATTTCGTTACTTTTGCTTCTTTCTCCTTGTTTCCCTTCCCCCTTTCATTCACTGCAATACAGGTTTTTCAGTTTTTTTTGCCTCCAATTTTTGGCACCCGTTTTTTTCCTATTGTGCTGCTTCCATTTGCCTGATTCTCTCTTTTTTTCTCTCTCTCTCTTTGTGTCTGTTTGGATATTTTTGGCTACTATAGATTTCATTAATGTATTAATAAAATAATGTCTGTCAAAGAACTGAGAGAGAGAGAGAGAGAGAGAGAGAGAGAGAGAGAGAGAGAGAGAGAGAGAGAGACCTTACCTTACCTAACAGACCTTACATCTTGTTCGGGTTGCACCAGGTCCCTCAGTGTGAGGCACCTCTAATGCCAACCAGAGAGTTGCTAGTACATCTTCCGGTATATTTTGCATCTTCCAATCTTGGATGGTCTGGGATGCAGTTTAGATATTTGTCGAGCTTATTCTTAAACACATCTACGCTCACTCCTGTTATATTCCTCAGATGAGCTGGCAACGCTGGTGCGTAGTGAATTAATGTCCTGTTTGCTTTCCTTATTTTTCCTGGTATAGGTTTGGGCACTATTAATCTACCTCTGCTAGCTCTTTCTGATATTTTTAGCTCCATGATGTTTTCGGCTATTCCTTCTATCTGTTTCCATGCCTGAATTATCATGTAGCGTTCTTTTCACTCCTTTCTGGACTATTGTTTTAATTAAAAAACAATTTTTTTTTTTTTTTTTTTTTTTTTTTTTTTAAAAAGGGATGTAGTCTTTCCCAGTAGTCAAGGTCCTTAACTTCTTCTATTCTAGCTGTAAAGGACCTTTGTACACTCTCTATTTGTGCAATATCCTTTTGATAGTGTACCATATCATATTGCAATATTCAAGTAGACTACGAACATATGTTTTATAAAGCATAATCATGTGTTCAGCTTTTCTTGTTTTGAAGTGCCGTAACAACATTCCCATTTTTGCTTTACTTTTTGCCAATAGAATTGCTATTTGATCGTTGCATAACATGTTCCTATTCATCATCACACCAAGGTTTTAACTGCTTCCTTATTTGTGATTGTCTCATTATTAGGTCCCCTATATGCATATAGCTTTCCTTCTCTGTCTCCATAGTTTATTGATTCAAATTTATTAGAGTTAAATACCATCCTATTTACCTTTGCCCAATCATATACTTTGTTAAGGTCTCTTTGTAGAGCGTTCCTATCTTCATCACAAGTAATTTCTCTACTTATTCTTGTGTCATCAGCGAAACTACTCACTACCGAGTCCTTAACATTACTGTCTATGTCTGCAATCATAATAACAAACAGTAATGCAGCTAACAATGTACCTTGTGGCACACCGGAAATTACCTTAGCTTCATCCGATTTCTCGTCGTTTGCAATAACTATCTGTTTTCTGTTGTGTAAAAATTCTTTTAACCATCTTCCTACTTTATCCACTATATTATGCTTTCTAATTTTCTTCGCTAATATATTAGGGTCTACCTTGTCAAAAGCTTTTGCAAAGTCTAGATAAACCACATCTGTTTCATTTCCGCTTTTCATATTTTTGAATATGTTCTCACGGTGGACTAACAGTTGGGTTTGTGTACTTTTTCCGGGTACGAAACCATTACCCTTTCATACACTTTCATAATATGTGATGTTAGACTCACAGGCCTATAATTACTTGCCTCTAGTCTTGATCCAGTTTTGAATGTAGGGGTAATATATGCTAATTTGTGCTCATCATAAATCGTGCCTGTATCTACACTTTGTCTTAATAATATTGCAAGTGGCTTTGCGATAGAATGAACTACTTTCTTTAACAAAATAGCAGGAACACCATCAGGCCCTGCTGCAGCTCCATTTTTAATTTCATTAATAGCCTCACAATATCAGCTCATTAATAATCTATGTCAGCTAAATATTCACTATCTTTTCTTCCCTTACTTCTATATCATTATCTTCATTATCTATTCTAGGGGTGAAATCTCTCTTATATCGTTCTGCCAATATGTTGCAAATTTCCTTTTTTTTCATTCATTAATCTCCCTTCAATGCTTAGAGGGCCTATTTCTATTCTTTTTTTATTCATCTTTTTCGCGTATGAGTATAATAGTTTGGGGTTTTGCTTGATATTTACTAGGGTTTTTTCTTCCAAGTCCCGTTGTTCATTTTCTTTTGATTGTATAATCTTTTGTTCTGCATTTTCTATCTTACTTTTTAGTTCTATAACTTTCCATGCATTTTTTTCTTTTGCAAGACCTTTTTTCCACTTTCTGATTTTCTGGGACAAGATCCTTCTGTCTCTTGGTATGCATGACTGATGTTTACTTTTCTTCTTCGGTATATATTTATCCACTATTTTCTCTAATATTTTATATAATATCTCCGTATTTACCCTTATGTCATCACTTACGAAAATGTTATCCCAATCTTTGTTTAATTCTTCATTTATTTCAGACCATTTTATATTTTTACTGTTGAATTTGTATTTTCCATATCCTTCTCACTTTTTCATTTCTTGATTATCTCTGTTTTCACTTGCTTTGGAATGGACTGTTAATTCTATGACATTATGGTCTGAAATACTCGCATTATAAACTATTATTTCTTTAACATAATTCATCTCGTTCACAAATGCTAGGTCTAAAGTATTTTCCTTTCTTGTTGGCAGGTGATTTATTTGTTGAATGTTGTATTCTAGTAGCATATCTAATAGCTTTTCGAATTGACTCTTATCTTCTGCACTACTATTACTCTCTTTTTATATGTATAAGTACACCACAATCTCCTATTCGTTCTTTTCAGTCTACGAAGGAAAGTTAAGTCTCCAGATAGGAGAATAGTCCAGTCCTTGTGATTTCTACATATATCATCCAATTTTTCTATTATTAAGTCAAACTCTTTCGTATTAGGGGATCTATATATTACTATGTTCATTAATTTTTCAGATTCAAATTCTACCGCTATTAGTTCGCATTCTGAGTTACTATATTTCTCAAATATTTTTCATTGTTTTTTGTCTTTCCCATATATTGCGGTTCCCTCTTGATTCCTATTTTTTCTATCTGATTTATAAGTTTGGAACCCTTTTATTTGATCATCATTCCCAGTCTCTTGGGAATACCAGGTTTCACTTATATTCATTATATCTATTTTCTTTTCAATTTGGGTTAGTTCTTCTAAGTACTCTATTTTTCTTTTTGAGTTACTCGTAACTAAACCCTGCGCATTCATCACTATGATGGTTTGCGTGTTTTCTCCTTCATTTAATATGGGTAATAATAAGGATTTTCCCATGTCTCTTTCCTGTTCTGGTGTGTTGTTCTTTTTATCATTTCCAGAAATTCTGACATTAAAAAATTCAACTTTTCCATAATATTGGATCTTCCTTCATCAGAATTATTCATTTTGTGTCTGAATCTGCATTTTCTCCGTATCTGCAATATCCTCTTGCATCATAAATACAGTTCTTATCTCTTAAGTTGTATCTTGGAGCTGAGCTTGGAAATTTTTTAGCTGACATCAACTGCATATCGCGTTGATGGCTTGGTTTTTTCTTTTACTGATATTCTTTATTCCTCTCTTTATTTGTTTCTTTCTCATTTTGGATTTTATTACTTGATTGATTATTTATTTGATTTTGATTCATGGCTAGAGGGAGCATATATTTACATTTCTTTTCGAACTTACATCCTTTTCCTTCTTTTAGGTTTTTGCATATTTTTGGATGTAGATCTCTGCAATCATCCTCATAGCCGTCTAGGTATGCACATTTACCATATATTTCATAGTTGTGACATACCTTAGATGTTTTGTAGTAAACATCTTTCTCCAAATCTGCAATTCCCTCTTTTCAAAAGGTTGCAGACTTTGTCTTTTTTTGTGTCTATGTTTTCCTCTTTCCCGTCATTGTGTAGATGGGTAGAGCCTCTTCGGGATTTTCTTTTGTGTTGTCATATCGTAATTTATTTCTTCGTAAGTATGCTGTTTTATTGCTTCATATGTAGTATCAATGAGTATCTCTGCATCCATACTTTTATTTTGTTCTTTGTTTTCCTTATTTTTTTTTTTCTGTCATTTCAGTTTTGTTTACTTCGCTTCCGTTTCCTCTCTTCTTACTTCCTCTTCCTCTTCTTCTTCATCCTCAACTATTTGTACATTCAATCTTGATTTAATAACATTGTCTATCCATGATAGACATGTTGAGCAAAATATTCTGGTATCTTTTCTCATATCTTGCATTACCTCAGCACATTTGTGGATGCGTCGCAATGTTGCATGCAGAACATTTTCTTGATCAGGTTTTGTGGATTAACCTATGCTATACCACACACCTTACACGTTTGCATGCTTTTGAGCATTCTTTTTTCCTAATGCATCAATTAGGATATTCACAATGTTCACACCTAATTTTCATTTTCTTTGTCGGAATATTTTGTTGGTTTTATGTATATTTTCTTTATGAGTCTCTTGACCAGTTGGATTTTATTTGGAACTTCTTCAATTATTTTCAAGATGTCTTCTGTTGATTTGTTCCAGTTTGAAGGATTATATCCTTCTATAAATCTATGAATGCTTTTGTATCTTTTGGTTAGGACTGTTGCTGATCTCATAGATGAGAAATGCCAGTTCCCTTTCTGCTACCTCATCGTATTGAGAGAGAGAGAGAGAGAGAGAGAGAGAGAGAGAGAAGAGAGAGAGAGAGAGAGAGAGAGAGAGCTTTGAACGCGTCTCCATATGAATAAGTAATTCTAAAAAATATGAACAAAAAACGCCCTAACTAATTCCTCGCATAACGTTTAGTCGGTCAATATTTACAAACACACACACACACATATGTATATATATATATATATATAGATATATATATATATATATATATATATATATATATATATATATATATATATATTTATGTATAGATATACATACAGTTAGACTGTGAAAACAGAGATTTCACGAATTCCCTGAAATTTTCAGGAAATGAGTGAAATCACCAATTCACTTAGGAACATTTGAACCCGGAAGGAACTAGTACTAAACACGGTGCAACAGTGTAGACGAATCACTGTTTCGCTGTGCTTAGTATTAGCCCCTGGGGGATCAAATGTCCCTGAGGGAATTGGTGATTTCACGAATTCAATGAAAATATCAGGGATTTCGTGAAATCCCTGGTACGGTTAACCAGACTTAAATTAGATGAAATAACAACGCCCTCGTTAATTCCTATAGTAGACTCACATCAGCCGTACTCCTGATGTCTAGGACAGTCCCTTACGACGCTCCTGATTGGCTGTTAATAAGCCAATCACAGGGCTGGAAACTCTCAGTCTCCCTCTCGAGTTCACATAGGTAGGATGTATGTTTCATCTCTCCTGAAATATACGTCTGGCCTAGACGTCACATGCACGGCTGATGTGAATCTACTATAGTATAACGCTCTGACGAGCATTATGATAATTATATCTTCTGGACAGAAACCGTCAATATGACATGAAGTCGTCAGCTTTGAAAGCCGCATCACAAAAAAGAAAGAAAGAAAAAAAACACAGACATCCTTCTATGGTCTAATCATAGCAGCAACTAGAACGTTTTTTCCCGCGAGTTAAGACCACCGAAAAAGGTCTGCTGATTATGGTCAAGTTAATGCCGTGACGGAAAACCGGCGTCATAGGCGGACAAAAAAAACACGAACCCGGAAAAGTTAGTACAAACACGAGTGAAACTTTATCCCGCGAGACAATTGAGGTTTGATCAAGAAGTTGGTGAGATGTAAATAAAAGGGCCTTTTCCACCTCCCCCCCCCCAAACCCTCCTTGCTCAATCTCCTCTGGGAGCTCTGTCCTCGGGGGCTGCGGACATACAGTGCCATACATTATTGTTATGACTCTTTCCACTGGAAGAGTAGGGACTCAAGGCAGCTCTAGGCCTTAGCCCTACAGTCCCGGTACCAGGTATACTACCTCGCCTTTGCAACACTACTGTTTTTTCTCTACTACCCTTTTCCTTCCCCTAAGGTTTTTTCCCCCTCGAACATTTTCTGAGCTAAAGTCTTTTGATACCTGTGGTTATTACGTTAATCATCTTCGTTGCTGCTCTAGCTAGGAACATTTGCCGTCATTTTCGATACGTTACCGTCTTTGCTTTAGTTTCGACAAACGTTTAGACTTCTTTACGTGACTGTATCTATCTATCTTTGGTATCCTTTAGATTATCGGATTTGTTAAGTCTATCTATCTGTGTTCATTTATACTGTACGCTTTAGATTTCTGGGTAGTGACGAAAACATTTAAAGACCAATTCATTACATTAATCGATTTTTTCATTTCTTTAATCCCTGTTATTCATTTAGTTAACCACTCTTCATCTCGCGCAAATAACTCCTGCCACAAAATCTTCAACAACTTCAAACAAGAGTAGTAATATTTGAGAAAATCACAACGAATTCTTTACGATCTCTTTAGGTATGGACTTTTTTAACTCAAGAAATAAACTTGCCAGATTCGACTTTTTTCGTGAGTGAGCAAAATCAGGTAAGAAAAAAAATAATGATAACAACAACTGCCAGAACATTTTATCTTCTTATGTAGTCACGCAATTATGGTAATGACTTACATAAATCATTATTGTGGAAGTAAAGAAAATAAAATAAAAAATTGGTGGCTAGCCTCATCCGAGCTAATGGAAATGATGTCATTCTTTCACTTGCTGAGTCTAATCTGGTTTAATTACTTAATGGTGATTTAAGGGAGATTTCACTCCGTAGATACTGGGCATTTTTACATTTTTAAATGATATTACAGCTCCTAGAGAGAGAGAGAGAGAGAGAGAGAGAGAGAGAGAGAGAGAGAGAGAGAGAGAGAGAGAGAGAGAGAGAATAGTTATACTACCTAAACACTGACGGTAGTAGTGTACTTCCCAATTACATTTTTTTTTTTTGTATTTTACACTGTATACTATTCGGAAGGCGATCAATTTTGAAGTAGATGTGCCTTCATCTGTGATTCGTCCCTGTTTTCTGGGTTCGACGTATGTATGTATCTATGTATCTATGTACACATAATCTATATGCATGCAAGCATTATGTATGTATTATGGACACAATATAAATGTGCAGATGTCCAAAACCAATGTTTCATTTTCCCTGTGGTACATTTGGGCGTTCACACATGTGTATACATTGATACGCATACACACACACATATATATATATGTGTGTGTGTGTTTGTGTGTATGTGGGTGCGAGTGATGTAAACGTGCATACGCGCACACATATAACATCCGTCATTATTTCTGCTTACTTTCTAAACAATTACTATATCTAATATGCACTGACAATCAGTAACCTCTCTCTCTCTCTCAATCTCTCCTCCCCCCTTCTCTCTCTCTCTCTCTCTCTCTCTCTCTCTCTCTCTCTCTCTCTCTCTCTCTCTCCTGAAATGCATATCAGTTATGTATAGCGCACACAGCCAAATAAGTTCTTGCCGGTGAACAAGCCAGCTTAATATCATAATCCGGTGATTGCCTGGTTATTACGCAACTGACGAGGATTACGAGAGGTTGAACGACCTACCCAAAGCTGCGGGATAATGAATGTATACGAAAGTCGCTCTCTCCCTCTCTCTGGTCTTCGCTCGGGGTTTCATTGGATTTAGTATTTGCTCCGGATCATTCATGCGGCTGTTGTTGATTTATTATCATGCCCACACACACACATATATGCATAATATATTATATATATATTATATATATATATATATATATATATATATATTTATATATATATTATATATATATCATGTGTGTGTGTATTTTAGTGCGCTCGATAGCATTACCACATTTCAAGTTACACGGACACAGGTTATATATATATATATATATATATATATATATATATATATATATATATATATATATATATACACATATACATACATACATATGTGTGTGTCGTATATAATCGTATATATATATGTATATATGTATATAATATATATATATATATATATATCATATATATACATATACACACACAGACGTATATGTTTGTGCGTATATATACAAATATATATGTGCACGTGTATAGATATTTGTATAAATATATATTTGTGTGTGTTAGTATGTACATAGTAATTTCAGAAAGAAAGAGATAACAATAAAGGTTGAAGGAAGGGTTAGGAAGATATCGGGGGGAGAGAGAGAGAGAGAGAGAGAGAGAGAGAGAGAGAGAGAGAGAGAGAGAGAGAGAGCAATATGCAAATCACGTATACCCCCAACGCGAGATTATATTCTACGCACCGAAGCTGCACATTGATAACCAGGCTATAAACAGTCCATCATGACGCAAAAAGAAGGGGGAACCTCCCTTATTTTTCTCTCTCACTTTCTCCCTGTCTTCCTCCTCCGTTCCTCAAGAAATAGAAGGGAAAAACAAATCCCTAAATCACTGGAGCTGTACACTCCAGAAATTCCCCATAACTCAACTTTTCCTCGATTCGGGCGTTCGTGGGGATTGGGCAGAGAGTGTCTAAGGGGTGGGGCGGTGCTTGGAATAAGGGTAGGAGGGTGTAGGTAGGGGGTGGGTGTTGGAGGCGAGGTGTAGAGGAGGGCTCTCTCGTACCGAGGAACACAGCCCAGTTAATACAAAATTTGTGATTTATACATGACGTTGTACAAATTGGATATGTAATGGAATTTCAGGCAAACAAAAATATACATATATATTTTCGGGGTCGCCGGAGAAGGAGCTCGATGCGGGACTCCGGGAGATTTTCGCTTCTTGACGCGATGCATCGCCATTTCCGATTCGCTCTGTCGGGAACCGCAACGCACAGGGTACGGCAAATCTTCTTGGTTTGGTCTCTGGTGCCTCTGACCGCCCAACAACCAGCTGTTATTAGCAGGGAAGTTATGATATGACGAGGATGATGATATAATGGATGGATATGTTGTTCGGGGTCCTCAAATACTTGCAATAACATCAGTAACTAAGACGAAGGTAACTGTCACTGTTCGTCGTACAGGGACTCCAGAGGCAAGAGAAGTAGATAGAAATGCGAAAACAACATTAGGATCCCGTGTAAATACATTACTATAAAAAAGACCTGCTTGTATATTATACAATATGGTGATATCGCTTTTTTTTAACAAAGGCATCTATAACCTAGAACAACAGAATAATAAAAGATTGTGACAAAGGACAGCAAGTTGTTTCTGTGGTTGTAAAACCACCATTAACATCGATAACAAAGCACCGAAAACTAAGATAAATTTCTTTTAACTGGTTTTGTCTAGTTTCTGAATATTTAATGACGGAATGTCCACACTTCTAGTTGTTGGCATAGCCTTGTATAATCTTGTGTTGGAAGGGGCCTCTCTATCACAACATTCTATGTAGTCGTTGGCTCGAGTTCATTCTTTGAGAGGGTATACTCATCTATAAATTTCCTCCTTTTGTCACATCCCGTTTATAAAAATGTATATTAGACATGACTGTTAAAGGTATAAACTTCCTGGTTGGTAAGCAAGACATTGCCTACTAAACTTAATTTTGTCCTTACCGATCTACGTATAGCGAATAAATATGAATCTAACAGGCTGAAGCCATTCCAACCGTAAGGTACCCGTTGACAGGGCGAAAAGAAAATATTGCATATTGCAAGAAGTCTAAGCAAGCAGGAGAGAGTCAGTAATGACAATGGAAAATGTAAATTTAATCGTGAGATAGAGTTGGTGGATACACAGAACTCTACGGTGATACCGCACCATATTTAACTTACTCAGAATATTTGTTTTCGTAATAAACGGTGCGTAACTACTGGCAGGGGGATCGGTGGAAGTGACTAAAGTAAGATATTTATATATTATATATATATATATATATATATATATATATATATATATATATATATATATATATATAAAGGTTTTTTGCCACGAAGGAAAAAATGAAAAAGCGAGATAGCCGAGTACTTTCGGTCCTGTTCGGACCCTTTAGTAAAGGGTCCGAACAGGACCGAAAGTACTCGGCTATCTTGCTTTTTCATTTTTTTCCTTCGTGGCAAAAAAACCTTTATTTATACATAGCATCACGTTTTATATACTTCGTGATCAGGTTATTCATTATATATTAGATAATATATTATTTTAAATATATATATTATATATTATATATAATATTATGTATATTAATATATATATGATCTAATTATATATTATATCATATATATATATAATATATTATATATATATATATATATATATATATATATATAAATCAGGACTGAAAGGGAGATTGTGGTGGTATTTCATAGCCGTCACTGGTTAGATACTTTCAGGAATAGTTCTAGTATAAAGAGGAATCACCGAAGTCAAATCCCCACTTACAGACTTCTCTAGGAACAAGAGCTTGTACCAGCACAAGACTGTCTTAATATGATAGCAGCCAGCAACAAGAATTGTTAGTCCCTGTCTCCATTTGAAAAGCCAATCATTTCAACAGAAATGACTTCATATAGAGAAAACAGTTTTAAATTATAATCACCATAATCTATATATATATATATATATATATATATATATACACTATATATATATATATATAATATATTATAGCTAATACCTTTCCGTTAAAATTGAGGTCCGGTTAAACTAAACCCTATTAATAATAATAATAAAATTGTTGGCTTTTGCAAGTGCAGACAGGATTCGCAATACTTGTTGCTGGCTGCTATTATATGAAGATAGTCCTTGTCTTGGTACAGCCTCTTGTTTATAGAGAAGTCTGTAAGTGGGGATCTAACCTCGGTGATGCGTCTTTATACCAAGAAGAACTATTCCTAGAAGTGTCTAACCAGGTACGCCCATGATGCACTAAAATCTTACGGCTCTCCCCCAGTTTGGTACACTATTACACGTCTTAATTTCAGCAGAGACGCCAGTCTTACTTATTTTATTTTAGCTCAAGTTTGAGTTACTTTCATCGATCTATTATGGCTTGAAGATCGTTGTGTTTACCCAAGATAAAAAGAGGAAAAAATAAGAAAAGTAAGTGAAGTTTATCCATGATAAAAAGAGGAGAAAAAAAAAAAAAGAAAAAAAAAAAAAGTAAGTGAAATATGGTATGCTACCACCGTAGAGTTGTGTGAAACTTACCACACACTCATGCGAGTAAATTTTTCATATTTACCATTTTCATTAATTGCTATAGCCTACTTGCTAAGACTTCTTCTTGCAACATTTTCATTTCAATTCCGTTAACGGATACATTAGGGTTTGAATTTTTTAAGCCTGTTAGATAATTTTTCTTTAATGACCAGAGATCTCTCTTTCACAGATTTATCTTCACTTGCGGACTGCTCTCGGAGCAAAAAAGAAAACTAATACAGCTATGGTGGAGGGGGGCTGGGGCTGTTGCTGGGGATGGGATGGGAGTAATCGGATGAAAATGTCTATCAAGGTGAAACAGGAGCATTATGATTGTAAACCTGACGTCCCAGGGCGTAAGTCAAGATCTCATTAACATCACCCCACATATCCAATCACCTGAGAGAGAGAGAGAGAGAGAGAGAGAGAGAGAGAGAGGATATGAGCGTCTCAACCGACAATTGCGTTTTGTCACCCAAGAGAGAAGGTGAAATCCTAAATTACCTCTGAATGGTAATCTTTCTTAGGTCATTAAGTACAATTGCATTAATGAACAAAGCGCAACAGGCAACAGGAGACTGGCCATTATAAGCACAGGGGAAATGGGCCCAGAATAAAAATTCGTTCCTCTTATTAGCCTGTTTGGGTCCTTTTTTTTAACGGGGGGGGGGGGGGGGGGAGGGGTTTATCACATGGCGATTATGATATTGGGAAACGTTATAATGTTTAATTTTGTTACGCTTTACATGGAATTTATATAAATCTGTATCACATCACCGCGATTTATACACCTACATCGAGCTACAAATGTCCTTTGATATCCAATTCGCTTTACCTCGGAATTAATATATTTTCACGTATGTTGACCAAAGGGGAATTTTTTAGTTGCTAATAATTTCGTCCTCTCGTGGGTTCGAACCAGCACCCAGCGGCTCGGGGAGAAATCAGGACTTCAGTGATGTTATCGATTCGGCCAAATACAAACATATATATATATATATATATATATATATACTATATATATATATATATATATATATAATATATTATATATATACTATAAATATATATATAATATATATATATATATATATATATATTATATATATATATATACACGCATACTATATATAATAGTATATATAAATTCTCTGATAAGCCTAACAACATTAAACAAAGTTTTCCAATGTCCTAATTACCATATGATAATCTCTTGGCAGAGGACCACATAGGCTATTAAGAGAACCTAGTCATTTCCCATGCTTCTAATGGTCAATCTCCTATTGCCAGTTGCGCTTCTGTTCGTTAAGTACATGTGTAATTAATAACTTAACAAAGATTACCATTCAGAGGTAATTTAGGATTTCACCTCTCTTGGGTGACAAAACACAAGTGTCGTTTGAGACGCTCAAATTCTCTCTCTCTCTCTCTCTCTCTCTCTCTCTCTCTCTCTCTCTCTCTCTCTCTCTCTCTCTCTCAGGTGATTGGATATGTGGGGGTGATGTTAATGAGATCTTGACTTACACCCTGGGAGGCCTGGAAGACGATGAAGCTCACCTGACGGAAAGGAACCATTGCCATTTTGTGTGATAACTTGGTTACAAAGTAAACAAAGAAACGGCCGGATTGTTATAAGTATGAGAACGTTCATATGATTTGAAAGAGGAATTAAGCAAATCACTATTTTGACGAAGACTTTTGAAAATGTTATAAATCGGAAATGTGCTCACTATTTAGGACAGAAAAACACAAACGTATACTACACGTATACACATATCTAACTACCTACTTGAAGAGAGTGACAGGAAGTCTCTAAAATATAGTACTTACTTTCTATATTTTGGTGTTTTTATGGGCTTCTTTTATTAGATGAAATTCTTTTGTAACAGAACAATTTTGCCAGTATACACATATACTATATCTATATATATATATGTATATATATATATATATATATATATATATATATATATATATAATATATATATATATATATATATAATATAATTTTAATAAAGTTACATCCATGAAGGAAAACTGAAAAAAACTGGAGATGCTTGGCTGTAACTTTCTTC
The DNA here is from genome assembly GCF_015104395.2 of Macrobrachium nipponense. Taxonomy (NCBI): domain Eukaryota; kingdom Metazoa; phylum Arthropoda; class Malacostraca; order Decapoda; family Palaemonidae; genus Macrobrachium; species Macrobrachium nipponense. The sequence continues at coordinate 21,834,073 of NC_061110.1, read as the reverse complement.
GTATGATCATCACGTTTTTTTTTATTTCTCCGTGATTTAAAATCAAACACACACACACACATGCACACACTCTCTCTCTCTCTCTCTCTCCTCTCTCTCACACACACACACACACACACACACACACACACACACACACATATATATATATATATATATATATATATATATATATATATATATATATATATATATATAAGAAGCTTATCTTTAAAACGGATTCGAAGCAATGACCTCTTTATTTAGTAAGCTTAAAAAAAAAGACATATCCTACTCTGTCACACACACACACACACACACACACACACGCGCGCGCACACACACACACACACACACACATATATAAATATATATATACATATATATATTCCACCCGGTACAAATACATTGTGAATAGCCGTAGTTCCTTCTGAACTCCTTGGATACCTCAACTGCTTTGGATACTCTGTAACCCTCAGAATCCTTACGACAATTAAATGTACAGCCTTTTCCTTCTGTTGGAGGATCTGGACCCGAGGCGCTGGTACATCAGACGTTACCACTTAGTCTGCCATGTGACAGAGAAGGATATGTCGTCTTTTTTTTAAGCTTAGTAACTAAAGAGGTCATTGCGTCTAATAATAATATATATAAAATTGGCGAGAGGGCTAATCGATTATATACGTTATATATTTCGGCTTAGAAATAAAATCATTCTAACACCATGTATCTGAATTCGACAGTTGAGCTGACATGGTCTCAAATCATTCTTTATTGCACAGTAGACTAACTGGCAACTAAGCGTTAGCGCTGTCCTTGGCTTCGAATCCGTTTTAAAGATAAGCTTCTCCAAATCGGCACTTGTATATGTATGTATGTATGTATGTATGTATGTAGTATGTACATACATACATACATAATGTGAACAGAACGCAATACAATAAAGAAATGGGTCTAATATATATCCCCGGTTATTTCCGCCTCCTTTTCCAACAAGGTTGAAATACCGCCCTTCCGGGCCAACTTCGCCATACGGAAAGATCTCCCCAGACCTAAGAGAAGGATTGGGATAGAGGCCTAACACCAGGGACGACGGGAAGAGAAAAGGGAGAAAAGGGGAAGACCTAAAAAAAAAAAAGAAAACGAATAACTCCACCACGGAAGAGTTGCTCTCCTGGCAATCCATTCGGCTGTCCTGCCTGTCCCTTGTCCATACCTCCCATTCCTCCTCTCCTTATTCCCAAATTCCCAAATCAGCAATAACAGGCCACTTGCGGCCTGTGCTTGTCAGTCAGCTGTCGTTCAGGTATCCTCCTTCGGCTCATGCTGAGGACCACTCGTGCTATTCTCCAAAAGGCCCTCGATGTCACGCTCCTCCAAGCCCAGGGAGCAGATGCTAAGTGGAGGACTTAAAGGCGGTGAAGTTGGCGGGTGGCTGGGACCTACCCCCAGGGGTTTAGGGGGGAGGGGTCAGTGGTGAGGGAGGACGGCTCCCGGGAAAGGGATTTTATCAGACGGTTTCTCCGTTTCAATACATTCATCGGCATCTTCAGAGGCCGACTTGGATTCGATTGTTATTCTTCAGTCAAGGGGAGTGGGAGAGATTCCCAGATGTCTTCTGTCTTTCAAAAGTCATTTTCGTCTGCGATGTCACTTCCGAGGGGCTTCACTTTCGCCTTTTCCTAGGTTACCAACCGTTCAGTTATGCAGAATCGTTTGAAGGTAATATGGTGCTCTTCAGGGATTATCACTAACGTTTACGTTCAGTTCTGATACTTACCAAGCAGAAATGGTAGCATGTTTTCTATAAACTTGTGATTTTTGTGTTCTGTTTTTTAGTAATAAAGCAGATGAGGAGAGATTGATATACGTGGCCCAATATATTTCCGGTGCACATAAATTATCTTTGTCATCTATAATGAAGTCTCTATTTGTAAAACAACGCTGCGCTAATGATAAAGGTGACTCCCCAGAAGATTTAAGGTCACAATCATCAGCATAAAGCATCTAGTTGGATTCAAGTAAGAGTAATTCATACCTTACGCGTTGTTGAATTAAGATGCGTATGTTATACTCTATTATGGAAATATTTGGCATTGCCCAATAAATGGTAAATGGCTCTTTTGCAGATGAAAGAAGCTCCTATAACCTCTTGGAAGTATAATATCTATCATCTACTTACCGCCTAAGCAATGCAGGTTTTATAGTGTATTTAAGGTCTATAAGATGTTAAGATATGAGTTTACAAAGGGAATTATTTGATGGATACCTTTAAATTACCCATGATATACTGTCAACAGTTTGTTCTATACTGTCAATCTGCGTACACACTTTGCCGTAGCATCTAAAAATCAATTCAACTACAACAGCTGGAGTCGTCATTATATGATCATCACAAGCAGTAACTGAGAATATATATATATATATATATTCTCAGTTACTGCTTGTGATGATCAAATAATGACGACTGCAGCTGTTGTAGTTGAATTTATTTTTAGATGCTACGGCAAAGTGTGTACGCAGATTGACAGTATAGAACAAACTGTTGACAGTATATATATATATATATATATATATATATATATATATATATATATATATATATATATATATATATACACATATATATACATATATATACATATATATATATATATATATATATATATATATATATACACATATATATATTAGCCAGGGCCACAGAAAAAATTTTTTTTTTCAGCTTTTATGTTTACTTTGTTAGATGTTCTCTGTGTTTTTAGCAATGTACCTCGAAAATGTGTTGAAATAACAAGGAAGCACTCGGTACTCATTCTATTTTTCCTGTGACCTTGGCAAAATATATTGTCACGCGCTATTTAGTGATATATAAGCATGCATATATATATATATATATATATATATATATATATATATATATATATATATATATATATATATATAATATATATATATACGTTGGATTATTTTAAAAAGGCCTCAGGCAAAGAGAAGTGTGGCTGGAAACAAAAGTAAGATTAGTGAAACGAGAAAACGGTTACTTAGCTGTTTGAAAACTCAGTAAATTACAAGTGTCAAAGTTTAATGTGAATTTTGTGGAAGTTCAGCAAGTTCGTTCAAAGTGTTAGACGAGGCAGTGTCCTTACAAAAGACAATTCTTACATGCACTGCCGGAAATAGCACTCAATGTAGGGAACCAGCACAAAAAAGGTCATTTTTAAGGAATATCGGAATACCAGAAAAAATCTCGGTAAACAATAAAAAAAAGCAATAATGAATAACATCTTCCATTTGGGAACGTAATATCGATTATGTCAAAAGATAGACTTTAATAGTTTCTTTAAGGGAGACATTCAGCCAGTTATTTGATGGTTGTAAATAAATCTATGTTCTGACATTTACCTGTCATGTATAAAAATGTTTCTTGTTTATATTAAAAATTTACTTTTTCCTCGATATTTTCTACAGAATATCATAAACTTTATTCACGGAAGACTCGCTTTCTTGGTCTGTTTCAGTTACTCGAAAAAAACAACAACAATAATAATAAATAAATAAATAAATAATAAAAAACTAGTCCCATCACCGTTGATGTTAATTGCCGTGCACCTCATCAATCGATACTCCATCACATTTCCTTCTCATGACTGCTTTCTCCCGTTCGAATCGCATAAGCCAAATTGCTAACTAAACTAACAGGCAGGTGACGGATAATCTATCAAGAACACAGACCCCGCTGAGAACAATACCTCGTTTCCTATATAATCTACCCAAGACTGCTATGTCGTCACCCATTCGTCAATGTTCACTCGCTAAAATACGAAAAGAAATGAAAAGAAAACAAAAGGAAAGAAAATATAATCTGCTCAAATTATGGGGCACGGCAAATCTTTGCGGTTATTGAGAGAGAGAGAGAGAGAGAGAGAGAGAGAGAGAGAGAGAGAGAGAGAGAGAGAGAGAGAGAGTACAATTGTAAAGTGGAAGTTTCAGCTTTCATGTGTAAGGCGTTTCAGTCTTTTTTTTCTTGTTTGAAATTAGTGTAGCGATAAATTGATCTAAAGCAAGTATTTTAATGCCAAATGATACTCGCTTGTGGTTTACCAACAGGAATAAAAGAAGAAATATATTTAGCCTGACACTAGACCTGCTGCCAGACACCCACTAAGAGACCATTTATAACGGAAGTGACTTAAAAAGAGTCCTCATCATTACAATCGACATCAATTCATGAACGATTCTGAAATTAAATCTTACATATGTCAAAAGTACGAATTCAAGAGTTAGGGATCGATGTCTCAAGCGTCTCCAAAAATGAAGAAGTGATGACGTCAAACGACAAGCTGGACGGAATAATATATAAAACATGATCAATGAGAGTCATCCCACCATATTTAAAGATCTTGACTGACACCCAGCACTCGTCTGATGAAATAGGTATTAGTAGTACGCTGTGTTGATTATATTTATTGATACGCGGAAAAATCTACAAGGAGACAAGTTTAAAGGAAACAGATGTTTTCATCGAGAAAGTTAAAGAAAGCAAAAGCACAAACATCCTCGAGAATTTCTGTAAAAAAAAAAAAAAAGCCTAAGGAAACAAAACGTGATCCTGCCTCCAGCTTACTCGGGATACGTGCAAGATTTCCCCCTCACGCATAAGTTGCAAACATTATATTCCTACCTTTTAACACACTACCTTTTAACACAACTTAAAACGTGCTAAAGTCTACGGTGAAATAGAGCCTGCTTTCACCAACGTACATGAAATTAAATACGCTATATTTTATAAGAAATAATGTTTTAAACAGTTTAAAACGCATATTATTTGTTTTACATTTTCATTCTAATATATGAATAATAAATATCCTATCCTAAAATTCCTGATCTTTAACTCAAAGCAAAACACCTTGTTAGGCTTTTACATAGACCTTTCCTACCACCCCTAACAAGAAGAAGAACAACAAGAACAACAACAAAGTCGTTTGTAGGCTTACTCCCCGAGTAAGCACAAATAAAGACTAAGGGAATATGACTCCCGCATTACCAAGAGGGGACAAAGTTATATGGTGGGTATTCCTGCTTAACTCTATACCTAGAACCTCAAAAATGAAGACCCGTCCTGGGTTATTGCAACTGTCACCCAAGACCCGTTTTCGCTACAGGAACTAGAATTCTAGACGGCGACTCTGTGATAGCGACCGAAATACGAGAATAGCAACGAGGAATAATCTAAAGGTACTTCATATTCAACAGTAAAAATATAATTCTCGCTCCCTTACCGAAGGAAATTACCGCCTGAGGGACCTGGGGCAACCCGAACGAGCTGTAAGGTCTGTAAGGTAAGGTCTCTCTCTCTCTCTTCTCTCTCTCTCTCTCTCTCAATACCAATGAAAAAAGTGCTAAGGTATTAGCATACAAAAGAAACCAAAAAGTGAATCAATGATTAACGTCAAATTTCTTCCCTCTGCAACAATGTGATCTATCACTACCAAAAACCAGTCCAGGAAAAGTGTTGCAACTAAGCTTAAGCAGGAAGGCTGTGGACTGCACTTGGCGTTTTTCCTCTTCAGTCTTTTACAACACTTCCCATTTTTCTCTTTTACCTCTTGTTTTCGCCCTTATCATTAATATTCCTTTTTGCTTCTCCATGTTCCACGAAACATTCACTTTCGTTGTCTGCTTCTCCAACAAGGCAAATAATGAAAAAAAAAAAGCAAAAAAAAAAAAAAAGTATTTCGATCACCGTTAATGTTAATTGACGTGCAGCTCCTCAATCGATACTCCAGCACCACTCCTCATGACCGCCTTCTCTTGTGTGAATCGCATAAGCGAAATTACCGACTAAAATAACAGGCAGGTGACGGGTAATCTATTAAGAGTACAGAGCGCCTGGAGAACAATACCTCGTTTCCTGCCTAATCTACTCAGGAGCGCAATGTCGTCATTCACTCGTCAATGTTCACTTGCGAAAAATAATTAATTGAAAGAGCGGGACGAGCATTATTTGCGGTTACCGAGAGAGAGAGAGAGAGAGAGAGAGAGAGAGAGAGAGAGAGAGAGAGAGAGAGAGAGAGAGAGAGGTTTAATAACAGTCTCCAGAAAGAGAACTTTCAGCGTGTTACTGTCTTTTTTTAGAGGGTTTTTCAACCTTCTTTGCGGGATGGCTTTTGCTATCCGATTTACCTTTCGACCAAACTGTACACGAAGAGTTCTTGCTCTGTTTACCTTTGCTATTCTCCAGAATATTTCTTCCCACTGACAACAGCACCAGAGTTTCGATTAAGTGCGTTTTTATGGACGAGTACTTAAATTTAAACAAACATACATAAAAATTCTTCGTTTTTATAGCTATCTATGTAATATGATCCATGGATGAATTAAGATGCTTAGAAAAAACAAACAAACAAACAAACAAACAAACAAGAAATGGAAAGAAGTCTCATCCTTGAACCAGAGCTTCGATTACGAGCGTTTTTATGGACGAGTACTTAAAAAAAACAAAAAAAACATACTTACATGAAAATTCGTCGTTCATTTATCTTGGAGGAAGTGAGGGCGCATCATAGCTATCTTTGTCATGCAATCCATGGATGAATTAAGTTGTTTAGAAAAAACAAACAAACAAATAAGAGGGTAACTGAAACGACAACCCTACGGGGTTACCAATGATCAAATCAAACTGATTTAATCAAGTGATTAAATCCTTGATTTCTTCCTTAGAAAATCATAATTTTTATTTTTTTTTAATTTGAAAGCAAACAAATGGGAAAATATAGGTTGGAGGTTAATAAAAACTTTAGCATAACTATGCTGCATCTATTTATTTTGATATATAGTAAGTACATACTTTAGGCCAGAACTGGAAACTTATAGGATAAATCCATAGTAATTCTGTCACAGATTACATTTTGAGGGGAAAAAAGGACTGAAAAAACATTTAACAAATAAAAAAACCAAATAAATAAAAAATCTAATAAATAAAAAAATAAAATAAATCACTGATCTTTTAAGTTGGTTTTTTTTATTAAAAAATTTTTTTTAAATCACCAACCCTGCAACCCTATGACTTTCTACTGCCCAGGCCGAGAGAAAGCCAGGAGAAGAAAGGGGCCCAACCCGAAGGAAAAGTAAAGCCAACAAACCTTCTCTAACTTTTCTCGAGGCAGAATGTGATTGCTGTAAGACAGAATGCGATTGCTGGAAGACCGTATCGGGACGAAGCTATTCCCCGAGATTTCCGTCACTCATCGGCAGCGGAAAGTTGGAGACATCCAACTCGATTCGAAATAATACTCACGCATTGAGTGACACATTTGTTTTGAGTCGCGAGGTTTGTGTTGGAACTCACGATGCAATTCGTTCACTGTCAGTCGCTGTCGTGGGTCCTTTCCAGTGCACTGTTGAATGTGGGTTTATACAGAATGCATATCTGCATTTAAATGTCTAATTCTAAAATATAAGGCAGTGTTATTTTTTTTCAGAATTTTCATGAGAATCCTATGAAGGACCGAATTACTAGACAGAGATATCTTCCTCTGCATGAAGAATGGAGATTACGGAACTTGAAATATTATAATTTAAGTACGTGCCATCTCACAAGAAAAGGAAATAAATGACAAACGTGACAAACTTACAAATTACTTTAAGATGTACAAAGATTATAGAAAATAAACTTCATCACATAGATATTTTTTAAATAATTTTTCGTGAAAAAAGATATTAACTTTATGCCCACTATTTCCCTCCCAAAAAATAAAGTCGTATCAATCATTCATAAAGACTTGATTAACTACTGATCCAGATATATTTTACATAAAAAAAATCCCATCATTATACCATATTAAATAAAACATATTGATTGTTTGAAAAAAAATCCAAATTATTTACGGTCTTTCATTTGTTTTTGTAACCAACCACTGACAAAAATTTCATTTGTTTATTTTAATGATTTCATTCACGTCTCAGGTAGCAATTATTTGCACGAGGGCATTTGGAAATAAAAATGATCAATATAATGAATTTTGTCTGTTCTTATGAGATTATTACAACCCTCCTTTGATCTCAAACGTTATGCAAGATTACTCAAGTCACTGATCAAGTCGAGACTTCATCCATTGTCGTCTACTTAACTAATTAATGATCTCTGCATGTTTTTAGAGGAAGGATTCAATTATTTTCCTTTATATTTCGTCCGGCAATAATTTAATTAGCAATGGGAATAACGGATATTCATAATTTACAGAGCTTATATTCATTGTTCATAGTGTAATCTAACCTAATATTGGAAGTCCAATAATTCTAATGGTCAAGTGACGTTCTTTTCTGCTGTATTTAATATCATACAGGTTGCTGTGAATTTTTGTGCAAATCTCAAAATGTTTGTGAAATTCTCAAAATGTTGATTAAATTCTCGAAACACGTTCGAAATGATAAAAATACTTGTGAAATTATAAAAATATTTGTGAACAAAAATCATCGTGAATTTCTCACTGTCCCACCCATAAATGCTCTGAAAGTCCCTGTGTCTCTTGAATAAGTCTTTGTTTCAATTCCCAACGCCCGATAGCAGTCATTATTTGTTTCATTTATATCCACACCGAAAATCCATATTTTAAAGATACTCAGTATACCATCCACTAACTGCTTTCATTATCGCTTTAATTCAAGGCCAACATTCTGCTCACGAATTCTCAGACAGACGGTGCATAAAGCTGAACAGTTTGAAAAGTTTAATTATATAGGGTAACAATCTGACGTTTTCCCTTGCCTATATTAGTTAATAATTCCAGGTACGTGAAGTTTTTTTCTGTGCTCCGGATATTCGTATTTCATTTAAGAACTGCATTAATGTGGTGGAACAAATATTCCAGGGAACAAGACAGTGTGTTCCCTTATTATATGGGACTTGTCTATATATATATATATATATATATATATATATATATATATATATATATATATATATATATATATATATATATATATATATATATAAATGCTGTTAGAAACTGAGAACTGCATCCCCTGAATCGTCCTCTAAACTCAAGTTGCCCTTCTTATGACTTTTTTATCTCGTATACATCAGATTATTCAAAACTAACCAGACCGGCAAACGAAACGCTAATTATCACTGAATGAAAGTGAATGATCTGTCTGAATCTCTTGCTAATTCTATGCTAAAAGAAACAAATCCTCAAAGCTACGTTTTTTCCACGAGAGAAGCGCAATCCCTTTTGTCCTAAATAAGGCGTGATCGGACCTCCAGTTTACTCATGCTAAACTCTATGGTCAAACAGCGCGTTATTTCAACAACGAAAATTAAAATAAGTACGCTATATTTTATTGGAGATCATTTTTCTGTACTAAAAAAAATAAATCACAAATCTCCTATTCTAAAATTCCTGTATCCTTAACTCAAAACAAAACACCTTTTTTTTTTTTTAGACCTTTTTGTGCATTTCCATAGGGCTTTCCTAACCCCCCAACAAGAACAAGAACAAGAACAACAACAGCAACAGAGTAGTTTGAACATTTACTCCCCGAGAAAGCGATAAAAACCACGGTGAAATGTCAACAAAGGCCATAAAACCTGGTAAGTTAGTTACAGACAAATGACACCTTTACTTTTAACAAAGAAAACCAGTTTTAAAAACTGGTGAATCAACGTTGCCCTTCCTTTACAGTCACCGTAAATATCGATAATGTTTAAAGACTAAACTCTCTGTCCGATCGCTGCGACTGAGAACAAAAGCATCATGACACAATGGAATCATTGTGAATGATACGGCAATATAATTTTCTGTCAACCTAGAATTTCTAATTACCTGGTTTTCTTATATACTATTTTTGTTTGGCCATTTTGTTCACTTAGCATGCAAACGCTCTTATATTCTCACGTATTTCCATTTACGTTTCTCTCATCCAGCGGCGTATTCCACAAAAGATTTGTCGATGCATTTACTCTCCTTACTGCTAAAGCCGCCATACACTGAACGATTGTCTGAACGACTGTCTGTAACGTTCGCAAAAACACCACTGTGAATGGGCTTGTTTGAATGCAAAAGTGGGCGGAGCTTCGTGTCTGAACGATCTCAGCGGGAATCTGTCACGACCAGGTTGCTGGCTTGCGACTTAAGTCTGTCATACACAGGTCGTTCAATGTGCGTTTGTCTGCCGATATAACGCTATCGCGCGCGTCTCCTCTAGAGATGATGCAATGTCTTCCCGAGCCAAAATCTTTGTTCAGACTGAAATCGGTGCGGAGATCGTTCATACTGCATGAATAGTGTGTGTGTGGGTCGATAACGACAATCGTTCAGACAGACGTTCGGACAATCGTTCAGTGTATGGGGGCCTCCATTCTGTTACTCTGCCTGGACATTCCTGGGACTTCATTCCAAAGAGTTCCCGATCTTTTTATCCCTTAGCATTTCTTCCATCATTCATTTACTTTACTCTCTCTCCCCTTAACATCGTCAAAGCCACATACTTCGCTTGCGAGACTCAAAAACACGATTCCTAAATACCATTCGTGTTTCCTTTGCAGCCAAGACTTTTCCAGGATTCTTCTCTTCGGCCTTGCTATGCAAATGTCTCTTTTCTAAAAGTCACTTCCATCCACGAGATTCTTACCATGTCTCTCTCTCTCTCTCTCTCTCTCTCTCTCTCTCTCTCTCTCTCTCTCTTTTGTACATGTAATTAATAGTAACCTTATTTGCGTATCACGTGCCTTATAGCGTCATAGCACCCGCACGCTTCGTGGTTATATCTCTGTCTAATTATCTATATATGTATACACACATACTTACAAACACAATATATATATATATATATATATATATATATATATATATATATATATATATATATATATAATTTAGTTTTATTTCCTTTATGAGGTTGGCTCGAGAAGATAATTTCCTACCATTTTCCAGCAATATTTTGGGTTAATACCCCAAAGCATATATGTATATATACGTTGTAAGATTTTCAGTTCTGACCTAGGTTCAACAATGACAGGGCAGCAAGATAACTATAAATCATCTCTTGTTTATTTGTACCGACTTTTCGGGAATCCATTCCCATCATCAGGGTTACTTGATGTCATCAGAATGCAATAACATCAGGAATTGTTGTGCAATTTCAAAAACTTTTCCTAAAGTGCATTGATAGCACATGTATTTACACGAACAGAAGTAATCCATTTATTCTGATAAACAATGTCGGGAGAGATTTTGGCGTAGATATGTTGAAACTTACGGGGTAACAAATACCTTGGGAATAACACACCCAGCAGGAATTATTGCTGATAAATTCATCTTCCCGGACAGGATTTGGACCTGGCCTTTGGTTTAGATATAGCGATTAACAGTCAACTTTGACCATGACAGAGATGAAATGATATTTTTTTGGGGTTAGTATATTTGTTAATCTTTGTAAGTTTTGTATACTCCAGCTCCTTCGTCATTCTCCTACTGCTATTTATTTTTCTTCTATCTCGCTTTTACTGTCGTCTCTCTCTCTCTCTCTCTCTCTCTCTCTCTCTCTCTCTCTCTGACCCTGCCTCACTATTTTCAAGAAGATAATGGAAGCCCCCGCGTGGACAGTAATATCCGAGGTTTCGCTTCCGCTTCGCGTATCAAAAGAGTCCCAGTTCGGAGGTTTCAGGGAATGTTATTTGAAAAGCCCAACCTGCGCTGCAACGGCTGTTGTCGCCACGTCTCTCTCTCTCTCTCTCTCTCTCTCTCTCTCTCTCTCTCTCTCTCTCTCTGCACCTTTGTCATCCCATGAGACCTATGCATGATCCTGCTGAACTCCTACCCAACATCCTAACAATTCTCTCCTACAAACTCCCACACTCCTACACCACCACGGCCCGCCTACGCACCTTAGCTTCGGATAATAATAATAATAATAATAATAATAATAATAATAATAATAATAATAATAATAATAATCATAATAATAATAATAATAATAATATATATAATATATATAGTATAGTACAGGGTATTTGTTTGTCCTTATTTGATACAAAATCATAAAATTAACAGAAAATTTGCCGAAGCAATTGAATGCTTATATGGCGATAACATAAAGCAAGTGTAATGATTGTACATAAAAGATATGCAGACTTTACAAGCTATAAACATAGGCATAAAAATAAATGGGTCAAGCCCATTTTGACACTGGATTGTAATATTAAGTAGAACATTAAAATGCAAAAGAAGACAAGTCCAGCATGCAACACAAAAAGCATTTATACAAAAGCCAATAAAATAAGACAGATCCAGCTTGTGTTCTAAGGAAGATTCAATGTGTAAAAAAAATACTTGGATAACTAAAAGGAGGTTTTAAAATGCACAGTTCAGCACTACCTAAATAATAATAATAATAATAATAATAATAATAATAATAATAATAATAATAATAATAATAATCCTTTTCAGGGATCTTGAGATCGTGCCTAGTGCTCCTATGATTATGGGTACGATTTCCTCTGGCATATCCCATATCCTTCTTATTTCTATTTTCAGGTCTTGATACTTATCCATTTTTTTCCCTCTCTTTCTCTTCAACTCTGGTGTCCCATGGTATTGCGACATCAATGAGTGATACTTTCTTCTTGACTTTGTCAATCAACGTCACGTCTGGTCTGTTTGCACGTATCACCCTATCTGTTCTGATACCATATAGTCCCAGAGGATCTTTGCCTGATCGTTTTCTATCACTCTCTCACGTTGGTGCTCGCACCACTTATTACTGCAAGGTAGCTGATGTTTCTTGCACAGGCTCCAATGGAGGGCTTTTGCCACTGAATCATGCCTCTTTTTGTACTGGTTCTGTGCAAGTGCCGGGCATTCGCTTGCTATGTGGTTTATGGTTTCATTTTTCGTATTGCACTTCCTACATATGGGAGAGATGTTATTTCCGTCTATCGTTCTTTGAACATATCTGGTTCTTAGGGCCTGATCTTGTGCCGCTGTTATCATTCCTTCAGTTTCCTTCTTTAGCTCTCCCCTCTGTAGCCATTGCCATGTGTCATCGCTGGCTAGTTCTTTAGTCTGTCTCATGTATTGTCCGTGCATTGGTTTGTTGTGCCAGTCCTCTGTTCTGTTTGTCATTCTCCTGTCTGTATATTTCTGGGTCTTCGTCTACTTTTATTAGTCCTTCTTCCCATGCACTCTTTAGCCACTCGTCTTCACTGGTTTTCAGATATTGCCCCAGTGCTCTGTTCTCGATGTTGACGCAGTCCTCTATACTTAGTAGTCCTCTCCCTCCTTCCTTTCGTGTTATGTATAGTCTGTCCGTATTTGCTCTTGGGTGTAGTGCTTTGTGTATTGTCATATGTTTCCTGGTTTTCTGATCTATGCTGCGGAGTTCTGCCTTCGTCCACTCCACTATTCCTGCGCTGTATCTGATTACTGGCACTGCCCATGTGTTTATGGCTTTTATCATATTTCCAGCGTTGAGTTTTGACTTGAGTATCGCCTTGAGTCTCTGCATATATTCTTTCCTGGTCGTGTCCTTCATCTCTTGGTGTTTTATATCCCCTCCTTCCATTATTCCCAGGTATTTGTATCCAGTCTCATCTATGTATTTGATGTTGCTCCCATCTGGTAGCTTTATCCCTTCAGTTCTCGTGATCCTAGAAACGGCGCACATAGTAGGAAAAGTGATGGACTCCTAAGGAGGCAGGATGCAACCCGGAACCCCACACTATAAATACCACCCAGTCGAATTGGAGGACTGTGATAGAGAAAAAAAAAAAAATAAATAATAATAATAATAGAGTGTTGAAGGACGAAATAATCCAAGGTTCTAATACCACTCCTCTCATGCCTGCCCACTTTTCGTTTATGCTAAATAATTTATAATAAATTCAGATTCATACAAAAACATTTGGGGAGGTCCAACAGTACATTGTATGAGTTAGTATATATGAATGTATAGCTTTCTTGTTCGTGTATATTTGAGTACATCAATGGAACATCAATATTCGGAATTGATATCCAACCCAAGTAATGAAGTGCTCAATAATCATGAAAATAAAACCCAAGTAATCAAAAATCATGAAAATAAAATGAAGAAGCCAATTTTCCATCATTTTCAAAATGACCCAGCGTTTGTTATAAAAGAAACCTGTACACATCACTGAAAATGGAGCTTTCATCTGAAAGTTCCAAATGATAAACATTTTGATTCTGTTAGAAAATATTTTCCTATAAAGCCACAGAATAGCTCTGAAGAGACGGTTTGGTTAATCGTGAATTTATTCATAAGTCGAGTCCGTTTTTGGTTTGGAAATACTTCAGTGCCAGTGAAAGAAAAAAACCTGCCTTCCAGTGAAGGGAAAATTCAGATTATAAGAGCTCTAAATCGTGTTCAAAGTATTACTCTTACAGTATACATTTAGATTTCAAGGAGCCCACGCATTCGAGGACCAGACCAAGTACTGATATGTTTCTCATTAGAAATCATACTTTCTTATATCAACAACAGTGATTTGACATAACTGGAGGCTTTCCCCTGGGCCACTGACACCAACATCGGTAAGCCCCAAACCCCCAACCAACACAAGGAAGTTAAAATAATCTAAGTTCCTTGGTGACACCACAATAGTAGATTCATATCAAACGTGCATCTGATGTCTATGTCAGTCCTTTACGACGCTCTTGATTGGCTGTTGATAAGCCAGTCACAGGGCTGAAAACTCTCAGTCTCTCTCGAGAGTTTACAGAGGCAGGATGTATGTTCCATCTCTCCTGAGGGATACGGCTCTGTGAACGCTCTCGAAAGACTGAGGGTTTCTAGCCCTGTGATTGGCTCATCAACAGCCAATCAGGAGCGTCGTAAGGGACTGGCATAGACATCAGATGCTCGCTTGATGTGAATCTACTATAGTAGTTCCTCGTTAGACGAGTCGGTTATGTGCTCGACTACCGATCTCATGGTCCGGGTTCGATTCCCCGCTTTACCAACAAGGAATCAAAGGAATTTATTTGTGGTGATAGAAATTTATTTCTCGATGTGGTTCGGATCCCACAATAAGCTGTAGGTCCCGTTGCGAAAAGTAGTAACCAATTGGTTCCTAGCTACGTAAAAATATGTAATCCTTCGGGCCAGCCTAGGAGAGCTATTAATCAGCTCAGTGGTCTGGTTAAACTAGGATATACTTAACTTGGTGACACCACTACCCCTGAAGAACAGAAAACCCCCTTGTATGATCCTAAGTCTGTGGTAATCCTGCGAAGAGAATATTATATAGCTCGTTTTTAGATGAAGCAGAAGATATCATCCATCCAAATCAATGCTTTACTATTCTGACTGATGATTCTCATGCCAGTAAAGAAGCATTTCCTCTCAGACAGATGATTATGAAAGTCTTGCTTTAGAAAACTACATCCACTCAGCAACTTCAGGTATCATTGTAAGTCACGTAGGAGCTCACGTTAAGCCCACGGCGTTTCGCGCGGATTGATGATCACCAATCCAAGTGGCGACCAGAGCCTCGAGACGGACGGTGATGTGGTGTGACAATAATCATTTTGGCAATATACATAATATATATGGACACACACACACACACACACACACACGCACACACACACACACACACACACACACACATATATATATATATATATATATATATATATATATATCATATATTTATACATGTGCATTATATATACATACATACACACAGTCACACACACACGCACACATATGTATGTGTCTGTGCGTATATATATATATTATATATATAATATATATATATATATATATATATATATATATATAGATATATGGAGACAACTTAACCCCAGCAAGGGGCTCTAAAATGTACAAAATCTGTGTGTCTGCCTCAGATGTTAAGTTTTGCTACCCGTTGATATTCTTCCCCAAGATACCTGCGTGACGGGTAATGTTCTCTATCAGAGTCAGAAGAGTAATGAAGATTTTAATTTTGCAAATCAACCACTTCAATGTTCCCTATTTATTAAAAGGAATAAACTACTAATTGCCCAACAAAGAAACCCTGACAACTGCATTGCATTTGTAGCTGAATCCTAAACGATTCTGTATTACATAACGAAAAAATGTGTGACATTACAGAGTGGGATTAATTAAATAATGTTCTATAAACTAAAATTCAGCATCATAAACATTGTGCGTAATTCTCCCCTGAATTACGTTTCATAACAAATTTCTGTGAAAAGGAAAGTCGAGCAGTGCCTCTCTTATTCAATTTGACCTAACTGGGGGGAATTATTGCAAAAGATAAACTGAAAAGCTATCAGAGAAAACTAATGTTTACCACAACAGAAGCCTTTATTAAAGCCTGCATTTTACAGATAATTCCATGAATATGACAACAAATAAAAGTCGCAGTCACCTGCAAAAGTCATCTATAGAAAAACAAAACATTCGTGACCCCTCTTGGCCACATTTTGATGCATTGCCGAAGAATCTTGCAGTAATATTTGGCGATCAGTGTGCAAGGCTGTCATGAAAGCATTGCATGTACTCCATGCAATTTGCTTTTTCCCCTCTTCCTGCGTTCTGCACGCAACACCTGATTGCATCTATAAACGCCTTTCAGTCACCAAAGTCTTCCGAAGCGTGAGAGCGCTGACACTTACTTGCGCGAAAATAGAGGCGCCCTCAAACCAATCTTTGCAGAGTTCCGCCAGTTTCATTATTTGGTCTCTCTTCTCTCTCTCTCTCTCAATCTCTCTCTCGCTCTCTCTCTCTCTCTCTCTCTCTCTCTCTCTCTCTTCTCTCTATATATATATATATATATATATATATATATATATATATATATATAGATAGATATATATATATATTAATATAACCACGTGAGCACAAGTTCCAGGGAATGAATTCCTGACTCACGGTCGGGATCGAACCCTGGTATCTCAAATGAAAGGGCGCTATCAATTGAACATGTCCGGGTCAACCGCTAACGCACTGGCTTTTCATTTGAGATACTGTAGTTCGATCCCAATGTGAGTCAGAAATCGTATACACACACACACACACACATTATATACTATATTATATATATATACATATATACATACATTCATATATATGTGGATATATATATAATGAATATATATAATATATGAGATATATAATATTATATAGTATATATTAGTCATAAGGAGTATATATATATATTATATATATGCCTATAAAAAAAAGGGATGGAAAAAGCCAGTGTATCAACCATTATTTATATTTGAAATAAATAAAAATAATTAGCTAGCACTGGCTTTTTTTTCTCCTATGCCTCTTCTATATGAATCTACGAGATTTCCAACTGCCCCAACCTTCCTGTATGAAAAATATAAAATAATTATCACAATTATATGAGTATATATAATATATTATTATATAATATTTATATACTTATATATATATACATATATAGTACATACATTCATATATGTGATATATATATATGGATATATATATATATATATATATATATATATATAATATATATATATATGCTATATAAACAGGATGGAAAAAGGCCAGCGTATCATTATTTATTATTTGGATAATAAATAAATAATGCTACACTGGCTTTTCTCCATCCTCTCTATTGAATCTACGGCGTTCCAGATGCCTCCAACCTTCCTGTATGTCTGTAATATTCTATATAATATATATATATATATATAATATATATATATATATATATATATAAAATAATATAATATATTATCATCTATATATATATATAATAGATGGATCCCCGATATATATATATATATAATCCTATATTCCTATATATATGTATGGATCTATTATATAGATATATTATATTCTATTATATATATATGTATCATATATATAATATATATATTATAATCTATATATATCTATTGGTTATCTATATATATCATATATATATATAGATATATATAATATATATATATTATTATATATATAGATATATTATATAATATTATATTATATATAGTCTTTCATTCTGTTCCACCTATCCAAATGTCTAGGTTTTCTTAATACTTCTTAACAATACTTTATTTTTTTTTTCTTTATCAAAATACTTCATAATTTATTCCTTCCATCAATCTACAATTCTTCATTTTACTATCTAACTATTGATGATGCAATGACTTCTCCAAATGATAATTCGTGTCATATACAGCAATAACACCGCGAGAGAGAGAGAGAGAGAGAGAGAGAGAGAGAGAGAGAGAGAGAGAGAGAGATATGGTTTACCCATAAACAGACTTGCACTATTTCACAGTTACAGAAAATGTGATATAATTCCAGAACAAAGAATGAGAGACTAAACATGAGAGAGAGAGAGAGAGAGGAAAGAGAGAGAGAGAGAGAGAGAGAGAGAGAGAGAGAGAGAGAGAATCTTTTATCAGTCATTTCCAAAAGTTTGTGAAATAAACGGTGGGCCAGAAGCCAGCTTTGAAGGAGATTACGGAGGACATAATAAAAGGGTTTTTGCGGCCAAGCTGTCCTCCAGAGGCCATACGATGCTCAGCTTTACAGATGAAATTATTTCATTTTGGTACCTATTACTCTCTCTCTCTCTCTCTCTCTCTCTCTCTCTGTTCAAGATTTTACTTCCATTATTACACAGTTGAAGATTTATATCATATTTTTTTTGAAGTAGAGAAAGTGATGTCAGCTCCATTTGTTTATTCCTCTCTCTCTCTCTCTCTCTCTCTCTCTGTGTTTTAATTTCCTTCATTGCATAGGTAAGGATCTATATCACATTTTATAACAGTGAAATGGAGTAAGCCTGTTTAGTTATATATAAATCAAATTTCTCTCTCTCTCTCTCTCTCTCTCTCTCTCTCTCTCTCTCTCTCTCTCTCTCTCTCTCTCTCTTTCGTCGTTTGTTCCTTGCATCTGAAATCTTCGATGAAATATAACCGATAAAAATATCATTGCTACAAATTCTCAAAAAATGTAGTACACGAAAAATAAATTAGCTTTAGTGATAAAAGATATTTAGGCTAACTTAAGATAGTTATTAAATGTGCGATTACTGTTTGATACGAAGGTTAAGCGACCCAACAGCTCCGTAAATAAATAAATCGGGTAAAATTTCAAATATTAAAGGAAACTTTAGTTTAGGTGGCCGGTTGTTTTTGTCTCCTGGACATTTCAAAAGTGGAATAAATGAAATTGATCGTGAAAGAAAAAGGACATTGTCGCAGTAACTGTTAGAGGAGAGTGAGACACTGCACTTGTTTAAACATACGACGCGCTGTTTATACAAAATAGCAAATATGTTCCTCTAATTTAAAAGAGAACCTAAATGATTATAAATTAATGGAACGATTCCACGATGTTCTTAATGATACTGCAATTCATACTGATGTTGCAAATGGTGCACAAAAGAAGATTTATCTTTCAGTTTCCAAGACACTGGTAAATGCTAGTTTTCAGAAGTCCTTTTTATTGCAAACAAAGTTTAGCAGCTGAGACGTAAGCAAGCGTATGACCAAATGTGTGAAAACACTTATTTTAGCTTCATATTTTGTGAGTTGTCAGAAACAGACAGAATATGATTGTTAGGTTTGACTGGGAACAGTTGAAAAAGTTATTAAAGTGTCTGATTTAGTTTTCTCGGGGACCAATATGAGCCCTGATTTTACCCTCATACTTGAGTTCTAGGTCGTGCTATTAGGGGATGCTCTGATTCACCGAGATTTCAGCTGTTCACAGATCATTCCCTAATAGCATGACCTAAAACTCAACTAAATCAGACACTTGAATAACTTTTTCAACTCTTCCCGGTCAAACCTAACAATCATATTCTCTGTTTCTGACAAGTCGCAAAATGTGAGGGTGGAATAAGTGTTTTCAACGTTTAAATGTAACAGAAGCATATGATGGAAATATACCTCGCGCTTCTATTCAAAACGCCAGTAGGCATTAAGGCCAATTTGAGCTAACAATGACTCTGACTCCACTGTACTCCTGATGTGTACTTTTCAGTAACAGTGGAACAAGAGAAAATGGGTCACTTTATCGCATGTTATTTAAGTTGTAAATAAACCTTCAGTGTTTTTCCCTTTTTCCTCACCAGCTGTTGTAAGAAAATGTTGATTCTCCTGGAAGGGACAGTTACGCTTGAATAATCATTAAGAGTTTTGTGTGTTTAACTGCCCTCCCCATTGAATAGATTAAAATTTCACCTCTAGTAAAAGAATAAGAAACACTGGCTACACGCACAAACGTACATAAATTTACATGAATTTGTAAGGTGACGATTCAGTATTGCAGTCACACTCATTCATTATCTTTAAAAAATATAACACGTCCAAAGTTATCTTTCTCGATCTTATATCTCGACACACGAAAATATAACTCTCGATTTATTGTATCCAATAATGCGCTTTCTTTCATCTCTTCTCGAGCTGCGCAAGACCTCAGCAGACGTACACCATCCGACGTGCGTCCGTTCCGTTCTCCCGAGATCTGTACAGCAATCCTCGGGAACGGTCTCGAACGTGAAGCAGGAACGTGCAGTGGTGGGGAAAAGAGACAAAGAACGGCGACCGACGGAAAATGTCCTTGCAAGAGGAATGCTAATGCATGCGGGGTGCAGCCAGCAGTTGCACGAGAGCTGATTTAAATGGTTTTGGGCTGAAAACACCGCGTTGAGCAATGTTTCAGCCGAGCATTAAAAAGGGCCGAAGGAAAAGAGGGGTTCGTTGTGAGGACCAGACGAAGGCGGAGAGAGTGGGTCTCGCTCTTCCATTCCCTTGCGCTTCGCTTCTGCGTCTAGGAATTTGCCTTCTCATTATATTTTCTTTACTGTTTTAAATGACTGGAGAAACATTGCAAAATCAACATTTCCTTCTTGCGTTACACTACGAACCTGAATTACAGTCGTTTACGAAATTACAATTGTCTTTATGTTCTTCAACTTAGTCAAAATCATTCAGCCACTCAAAAAATAATAATGAATTAACGTATCATGAGCCCCAACTTACAATGAATGCTAAAAAAACTAGTATTGGGTGTGAAGATTTATGCATATGCAAATGCTTATGCATGGAGGCGCTCACGCAAATATGCGCAGATGCTTATCTTGCTAACTGGTATTATATAGCGAAGGAAATAAGTGGATAAAATATGGTCCACTCATACATAATCAGTATATATTTCTTCTTTTTATCTACACCAACGTTTCGGGAATCCTTTCGCATCATCAAAGCTATAAATATAAGTAATTTTTTTTAATATTAAAAAAATTAAGGCTAGTTTATAGCCCTGAAGATGGAAAGGATTATACCAACGTTTCGGATCCTTTCCCATGTTCAGAGGTATAAACGCAGAACTATTTTTTCAATAGTAAACAATTAATTCTATTTATAATCCTGAAGATAGCAAAAGATTCCCGGAAACGCTTGGTGTCAAATAACAAAAAGAAGAAATGATCTCCGGTCTTCTTCGTTGCCCTGTTCATTATCAAAACTTAAGCTTCACAAGGAGCAAAAGTCTTGCTAAGTTATATATATTATATATCTATTATATATATATAAAGTATATATATTTATTATATATTATCATATATATGATATTGTTTGTTATGAGGTGCCAAGTATCTGGTTACCATGCATCAAACATTACCTCACAAAAAGCCAGACACCTGAACCTCATAACACGTTTTAAACGACTGAATACTCTAAAGGCAACAGTGATCCCTTAACACTTACCAGTATTGCAGAAAATCAGACTAAGTTCATCAAAACAGGTGTGAGGTAATCTTGTAAGTAATTAAATTAATCAAAGGGCATCACTCTTCAACAACTTTAAAACTCTAAGTATTTCCTGATTTCAGAAGTCTAAGTACTTCCCTGGTTCTAAGTCCACTTCAAGTTACTGAAGGAAAGCAAATCAATTACCACTATATGTCTCTACTATCATCAATATAGTCATAATCAAATATAATTATACTGGTGTAAGATAAAGAAAACACTTATAAAAATTTAATACAAAAATTTATTATTAAATTCAAAATTTATAAGTGAAATTCACAATATCAGGGAAAAAAAATTACTGTTACTTGAAACAAAGTAAAGTTTAATTAATTCTTGAATCAAATTAAGTAAAATTAAATCAAAATTAATTTATCACAAAATTCAAGAAAAATTAACTCAATCAAAATTCAAAAGTGTTAGGCAATAATTGAAATCAGATATTAATTCACAAGCAATAATTGAAATCAGAAATTAATTCACAAGTACTAAACAATAATAAAACTTGAAAAGAATTCTAAATAAATGCAAATTAATTCACAAGTGTTAAATTTAATCAAACGTGCAATGATTAAGCAATGAAAATAACTAAGTCAATTAAATTGTGAATGCAAACGAAAATATAAAATAAAAAGATACACTTCAATAAGAAAATGAATAAGTGCACAAACAATGGAACAGACACAAACAAACAAACAAAAATCAGCAATGTGTAAAAGTGTAAATATTTTTCACTCAAAAACACTATAACCAACAGTTTTTACCAAACCAATTATTAGTTATTAGTTAAACACAATTCCTATCCGTTATTAGTTAAACACACTCCCTATCCATTATTAGTTAAACACACTCCCTATCCATTATTAGTTGCAACTAATAAAAACATAACACACTTTACCTTGGTATACCAATTTCTTTCTTTGCTTTGCTGCAGGCTTGATTTACACTTCCACAAAAAACCAGGCGCCGTTACGAAATGTTTGTTCAGATTCCACAAAAGAAACTAAATAATAATAAATAAACTCTAAGAAATATCAAATATTAAATTCTCACAAGTTACGAGTGACCAAATTTACGTTACATTAATATAATCTCGATGTCGAGTGAGAGAGAGAGAGAGAGAGAGAGAGAGAGAGAGAAAGAGAGAGCGAGAGAGAGAGAGAACTGACTGCCTCAAGGTCTCAAGATAGAATGAAATCTCTTCCTTTATGGAAATGACAGAGCAGATGTATGTTCACGAAAGCTTCCAGAAAGTTTGGAAATCTGATGCAATCTTCATTACAAAATGTGCAACACCCACGTGTGGGACTTGACAAAGAATATTACACGTACAAGACGAGTCTGTTAAAAAAAAAGAAAGACGTACCCGATCCGATGGATGACGGAGGCTGGGCGACAATTAAAAAATTGACATGTTTTATGACCACGCTTGAGTCGAGCTCGCTATCAAACGCGCTGACAGAGTAGGGAACCAAACGGATCTCGCAGACTCTAATCTTAAAGTGTCGACATAAAAGTTAAACATTCAGAGTTTCAAAAAGACAAAGATCTCTCTCTTTTTACGTTATATATATATTCTTTTGCATTAAATAATGCGAAATCTGAACACACATTTTAAAACATCCTATTCTAAGCTATCTAGGAATCTGAAAAAAATGTTGCACAATCTACATGACATTTCAAAGAGGGGAAACATGCATTTTGAAAGTAGCAATATAATATACCTCCCCCCAGAAGATTTTTTATCACGGTGTTGAATCCAACGATTCGCAACGAGATAAATAATCAGCACTATATTGTTTTTTTGCCACTAATGTGCTGCACTCTAAGTTATACTGTTGCAGACACAAAGACCACCTGGTCAGTCTTTGATTATGATTTTCATTTTCTGGATAAATGATAGTGGGTTGTGATCAGACATAAACAAAATTTATTCATTCCTAGGTCTATTCACATACACTTCAAATTTTTTCAATGCAGTGATTAAGGCTAAAGTTTCCTTCTCAATTGTCGAATATACTTCCTGATGTTTTTTCAGTTTTGTAGACATGAAGCACACAGGATGGTAGATATTATTTTCATCTTCTTGAAGTAGAACAGCTCCAACGCCACAGTCTGACGCATCAACTTGTATCACAAATTTCTTGTCGAAGTCTGGAGCTTGAAGTACTGGTCTTGAAGTTAAAATGGCTTTTACCTTCTCAAAGGATTCTTGACACTCTGGAGTCCAAATAAACTTAGCTTTGGGACTAGTCAAGTCTGTCAAGGGAGCTACTACGGCTGAGAAATTTGGGCAAAAACGACGATAGAAACCAGCCATGCCTAAAAATCTCTGTAGCTGTTTCCTGGTAGTAGGTGGGGTAGCCTTACGGATACCTTCTTCTTACATTACATTTACTGGAGCAAAGGAAGGCCCTTTCCCAACTTCAAACCCAAGATACTGTACAGTTGCCTTTCCAAACTCACTCTTCTCTAGGTTGACTGTTAATCCTGCTTCTTGTAGTTTCTTGAAAACTTTCTTCAGAATCCTCAGATGTTCTTCCCACGTTGTAGAGTAAATCACGATGTCATCTAGGTATACACCTACTCCTTCTATTGATCCTAGCAGTTGATCCATCACTCGTTGAAATGTTGCGGGTGCATTCATCAGACCAAACAGCAGAACAGTATACTGATACAGTCCAAATGGAGTTATAAATGCTGACATCAATTTTGCATTCTCATCTAAAGGAATTTGATAATATCCTTTCAACAAGTCTATCTTGGAAACAAACTTGGCTTGTCCAATATTATCAAGTAACTGATCTATAAGAGGCAAAGGATAATTATCAGCCACACTGATAGAATTCAGCTTCCTATAATCAGTACACATCCTAAATGAACCATATGGTTTCTTCACTAACACACATGGAGAACTAAAGTGGACTTGAACTGGGTTCTGCTAATCCATGTTGCAGCAAATACTCAACTTCCTTCTTCAAACATCTCGATGATACGGTGATAAGCGATAGGCTCTTTGCTTGAAAGGTTTTCCATCTTCTTGAATCTTGATTTCATGCTTGGTCAGAATCATAAGTCTAGGAACATCTGATTTCTGGAAAACTTTTCAATACGGCACTACGTCTAGGCCCACAAAAATTTCTGAAAAAAATTTCTGGAAAACTTTTAATTACGTCACTTACGTCTAGGCACATCTGAAAAAATTTCTGGAAAACTTTTAATTACGTCACTTAAGTCTTCACCTTGTTCAACACTCAGATGTTTCAGTTTATCCTCCAAATTTTCCAAAATTGAAGAATTATTCATCTTGCTTGTAGTTTCCCAATTCGTAGCCACATCGTCTTCTGTAGATAAAGTTGTCTGGGTTACTGACACAGTTTTCAGTTTTAGTTTCTGAGAAATAGGTTTTCAAGAGGTTCACATGTATCTTCCGTCGTTTTCTTCTTCTTTCTGGTGTTTCAATCACATAAGTTCTATCACTTAACTTCTGAATTATTGTAAGGACCTTGAATTTATTAGTGAGGGGAAATCTCTTGACAGGTAAGAACACAAACACTTGTTGACCAACACTAAAACTTCTTAGCTTAGTCTTAGCATCAAATCTCCTTTTCATTTTCTCTTGACTCATTTTCAAGTTTCTAAAGAGAATTTTCTAATCTCTTTCAACCTCTTCCTTAAGTTCTTTCACATACTCTCCTTGACTTTCCTCTTGATTTTCTCCCAATTTTCTGCAAGAATCTTCAACGGTCCTCTAACTTCTCTTCCAAAAATCATCTCATTAGGTGAACATCCATACTTTTCTTGATAAAACACTCCTAATTTCAAACAACATTAATGGTAAACCAACATCCCATTCTCTTCCTGACTCAGAACAATACTTTGTCAGCATACTTTTCAATGTCTGGTGGAACCTTTCCAAGGCACCTTGAGTTTCTGGATGATAGGCAGTGGATAACTGTTGTTTCACTCCTAATAAATTCATCACATCCTGGAATAACTTTGAAGTAAAGTTTGTTCCTCTGTCACTTTGTACTATTTCTGGTATTCCAAACTTTGAGAAAAACTCCACAAGTTTTTCAGCAACTATCTTGGCAGTATGTTTTCTAACAGGGATTGCTTCTGGATACCTTGTCACAGGACACAGTTAATGTCAACAGATATCATTCCTTTCTTTGTCTTCGGCAATGTCCAACCATGTCTATAATCACTTTGCTAAGGGTTCTCCTCTAACTTCTATAGGTTGTAGGGGGGCTTTCTTGATGGTTTCATTCGGTTTTCCAGCTATCTGGCAGGTATGACACTCACGACAAAACCTGCTAACATCTTTAGGAAGTCCAGGCCAGAAAAAATATTTCATGATCTTCTCCACAGTCTTCCTGATTCCCATATGTTCAGACTCATGAGCTACTGCAACCACTTGCTTTCTCAATGGATATGGAATCAAAATTTGATGATATTCGCCCTATACAGCATCTCCTGGTATCAGCTGTAGGTCTATACTTCCTCATCAGCAAACCTTCCTTCAGATAGTAACAGGTAGTTAGTTTGTTGCATCTCTTCTCGATCAACAACTCTGAAGAAAAAATCAGTTAACGATGCATCCTTCTTCTGCATGTCCATCAGCTTCTCTCTTGTCACTTGACCAACTTCAAAGGTTGAATTCTCAATATTTGCTAACTCAACTACTGTAGTTTCACTACTGTCTTCAGCAACACTTTAACTACTCAGAGTCTCTTCAGGAACATCAGGTTCTTCTTCTTCGTCGTCGTCGTCTTCTTCATCTTCTTGGGAAATCTCTTCTTGATCAGCACTATGGGAAACTTCACTTTCCCTGGAATAATTCTCAAGCACAAAGACCCTTCACTTGATCCTTCTTGGGTGTGTAAATCCTCAGTTTCTTCACTACAGTCGTAGTCCTCTTCATACTTCTGGTAGTTACGCAACTAGGAAACAGGTGGGGGTTATTCTTCTCCAACTCTACTGTAGGACTAATCCTCAATGGTTTGTCTGTCACTACAGGACAAGGAATAAATGGCACACCACCATCTTCATTCCCCAACAGAATATGTATACCTTCCACAGCCAGTGAGTCTTTTACAGCAAAATCAACATTCCCTGTCACCAATTCACATGACAGGTGTAAGCGGCATATAGGAGTTACTTCCTCTCCTCCTATTACCCTTCAAAATAACTGAATCTCCTGTGAGACTCTTCTCCACTGAGGGTGAGAATCACGTACTACTACACTATGGTTACTCCCTGTATCACGTAATATCTTGATGGTACCTGCATACTTCCTTCTTGAGTTGACAGCATACCCTCATAGATATATGGCTTAAAAGCCTCCACACTGCTTAGCCACTCACTGCTGAGGTAACATTTCCACTGGTTACTAAACATTCAGCTGTTTAGTCATTCTTCTCTGGAGTCTGATTCTTTCCCACACTGCTCTTCGTATTTGTTTTCACCTGGCCACCTTTTACAACTTGACCAACTGGCTTTGACTGCTGTTGATTCCGGTAACACTCTTGACTGTAGTGTCTACTCTTTCACACTTGAAACAGACAAACATTAGGTTGTTTCTGTAACTGTCTTGAAAACTGATGAGGATTTCACATTAGTTTGCTGAGCTGTTATTACCTGTGTACTCTTAGTAGTATCACTGGTAGGGGGGGTTTCCCATTAAATTTGTTCCTGTTATTTGGATAAGACCCCTTAAAAAAAAACCTGGCGTTGTTGACTCTGGTACTTGACATTGTAATTATGCTTGCTACTGATTATATTGTAATCTTCACTAAGGGTAGCAGCTTTGTCAAATTTTCTTCACTTCTCTCTCTCTTAAATAGGGTCCCTTATTAGTGTTCAGGAATTCCCTTAAGATACTGTTCAAGAACAAGTAACTCTTCTAACTCATCAAAAGTTTTAACTTTAGCAGCTTCTACCCAACGTTTGAAACACCTTCTCACTTTGTAAGCATAATCTAAAGAATGTTACCCTTCTCATCTTTTCTCAAATTTCTGAATCTCTCATTGTAGTACTCTGGGGGTATATGGTAAACTTGTAGCACACGTGTTTTAAGTACCTTGTAGTCTTTACACTGATCAGCTGTTAAGGCTAGATAAGCACTTCTCCCTTTACCATTAAGACACTTTGTAGCAAAACTGACCATTTATCCTCTGGCCATTCCCATACCTGAAGCCACTTTCTCAAAAGTGATCAAAAAAACTCATCTGGAGCTTCTTCAGTAAACTTAGGGATTAACTTCTGTACTATCACTACATCAAATACAGGGTCTTGATTACCTTGGTTAGGGTTAGACGGGTGTTACAGGTAATGTGGGATCTAGCTCTTACCAATTCCATTTCCCTTTCATGTCTTGCGATTTCTCTTTCCTCTTTATCCTTTCTCTTTCCTCTTCTGCTGCTTTTTTCTTTTTTCTTCTCTTTCTCTTCTTTCTTGTTTTTCCTGTCTATTCTTCTTTCTTTCAGCTTGCATTCTTTCTCTTTCAGCTTGCATTTTTCTCTCTTTCAGCAAGCATTTTAGCTTAATCAAATTCTCTTCTGCTTCAATGCGTCTAAGCTCTAACTCTGCATCACTTTTTCGTTTTTCTTTTTCTGCTTGCTTATTTATGAGATCAGCACGTGACTACATTCAACAACTCTTGAGCCAATTCTTACAACTCATCTTCATCAGTTATTCTACCAGAGTTTATCAATGATTCCATAGCAATACATCTTATTTGTGCCTTTACCATACTAGTAGACACATGACCACCACATGCCTCTGCTAAAGCGCTCCACTGTGCTCTAGACAGAGTGGTTTCAGACAAAACTTGGATGGAAGGGGCTGCTAAAAATTCCTGAACATTGAACTGAGCCATTTTCCTCTAAGTTATCAACTTATAATTCAAAACAATAAATGCAAAACAAAAACTATATGGTCACTCTCCTAACAAAATATATCCCTAAAACCACCAGTATATTCTAGAATGAATAAATGAAATCTGCTTTCCCGGGTCCTCTGGCACCATTAAACAATGTTTACGAAGTGCCAAGTAATCTGGTTACCATGCATCAAACATTACCTCACAAAAAGCCAGTCACCTGAACCCTCATAACACGTTTAAACGACTGAATACTCTAAAGGCAACAGTGATCCCTAAACACTTACTAGTATTGCAGAAAATCAGACTAAGTTCATCAAAACAGGTGTGAGGTAATCTTGTAAGTAATTAAATTAATCAAAGGGCATCACTCCTTCAACAACTTTAAAACTCTAAGTATTTCCCTGATTTCAGAAGTCTAAGTACTTCCCTGGTTCTAAGTCACTTCAAGTTACTTAAAGGAAAGCAAATCAATTACCACTCTATGTCTCTACCTATCATCAATATAGTCATAATCAAATATAATTATACTGGTGTAAGATAAAGAAAACACTTATAAAAATTTTAAATACAAAAATTTATTATTAAATTCAAAATTTATAAGTGAAATTCACAATATCAGGGAAAATTACTGTTACTTGAAAACAAAGTAAAGTTTAATTAATTCTTGAATCAAATTAAGTAAAATTAAATCAAAATTAATTTATCACAAAATTCAAGAAAAATTAACTCAATCAAAATTCAAAAGTGTTAGGCAATAATTGAAATCAGATATTAATTCACAAGCAATAATTGAAATCAGAAATTAATTCACAAGTACTAAACAATAATAAAACTTGAAAAGAATTCTAAATAAATGCAAATTAATTCACAAGTGTTAAATTTAATCAAATGTGCAATGATTAAGCAATGAAAATAACTAAGTCAATTAAATTGTGAATGCAAACGAAAATATAAAATAAAAAGATACACTTCAATAAGAAAATGAATAAGTGCACAAACAATGGAACAGACAAAAAAAAAATCAGCAATGTGTAAAAGTGTAAATATTTTTCACTCAAAAACACTATAACCAACAGTTTTTACCAAACCAATTATTAGTTATTAGTTAAACACAATTCCTATCCGTTATTAATTAAACACACTCCCTATCCATTATTAGTTGCAACTAATAAAAACATAACACACTTTACCTTGGTATACCAATTTCTTTCTTTGCTTTGCTGCAGGCTTGATTTACACTTCCACAAAAAACCAGGCGCCGTTACGAAATGTTTGTTCAGATTCCACAAAAGAAACTAAATAATAATAAATAAACTCTAAGAAATATCAAATATTAAATTCTCACAAGTACGGAGGACCAAATTTACGTTACATTAAATATAATCTCGATGTCGAGTGAGAGAGAGAGAGAGAGAGAGAGAGAGAGAGAGAGAGAGAGAGAGAGAGAGAGAGAGAGAGAACTGACTGCCTCAAGGTCTCAATGAAATCTCTTCCTTTATGGAAATGACAGAGCAGATGTCTAAAAACGTTCTTGTCACGAAAGCTTCCAGAAAGTTTGGAAATCTGATGCAATCTTCATACAAAATGTGCAACACCCACGTGGGACTTGACAAAGATATACACGTACAAGACGAGTCTGTTAAAAAAAAAGAAAGACGTACCCGACTCGATGGAGATGGAGGCTGGGCGACAATTAAAATTGACATGTTTTGATGACCACGCTTGAGTCGAGCTCGCTATCAAACGCGCTGACAGAGTAGGGAACCAAACGGATCTCGCAGACTCTAATCTTAAAGTGTCGACATAAAAGTTAAACATTCACAGTTTCAAAAAGACAAAGATCTCTCTCTTTTTACGTTATATATATATTCTTTTACATTAAGTAATGCGAAATCTGAACACACATTTTAAAACATCCTATTCTAAGCTATCTAGGAATCTGAAAAAAATGTTGCACAATCTACATGACATTTCAAAGAGGGGAAACATGCATTTTGAAAGTAGCAATATATAATAATAATATATATATATATATATATATATATATATATATATATATATATATATATATATGTATGTGTGTGTGTGTGTGTATATATATATATATATATATATATATAGTATATATATATATATATATATATATATATATACACACACACACATCATTATATATATATATATATATATATATATATATATATATATATATATATACGTATTATATATTTAACATGCACACAGAGACAAATACACACACTCACTATAAAGATCACAGACTGCCAATATTTAGAAATATTAGCAAAACATCAGAATGACGACTTTCAATGTCGACCATTCCAAGTGATCTAGAGGTGGAAATAAAAGGTAAATCGATCCCCACAGCCTTTGACAGGAGGCCACTCTTCATATCTCTCTGTCTAGTACTGAGCAGGAGATGATTTCCCAAACCGTTACGACGGAAGACATCGGTAAGGGATGGGCTTTCAAGTTACTGCCAACGTTAAAGGCACTTATTCCATTCTGAGAGAAAAACCAAATGGGGAAAAAGTACGGACATAAACGATGCTAACACAGAATAAGTGACTGATCCACGTCTTGAATTAAAGAAGGCAAATCAAAACGTGAGAATATAGTTAACGTTTCTTAGAACGAGAGCCACAACAACTTACAACGAAGGGTTCCCGAATTTATGAGATGACGCAATAACAACTCAGAGCTGAGCTTGGGTGGCAGAATATGGCTGGAGGGCGAGGAAAAAAAAAAAAAAGAGCTCTTCGTTAAAAAACACCTAAAGAAGACTAAAGCAAAAACAGAAAAACGTAAAAGGACGGCAGAGCAATACTGTGCCCAACCGGAAATAAGTGTTGGAACAGATCTACCACCAACGAAAAAAAAAAAAATAGCAAACACGATGCAACAGCACAATTTGATGACCGAGTCTATCATTTTCAAGAATGTAAAGATAAACAGAGCGAAAATGATAGGGTTTATTGGTATGGCTACGCGTATATGAGCAATTAAAAATATAGTTAATTTGCGAACCAGGTGGCACATTGGATGGCAAGATAACATACGCAAGGCTATACAGAGAGAGAGAGAGAGAGAGAGGAGAGAGAGAGAGAGAGAGAGAGGAGAGGTATCTTTCCTTCGCATTTAAACAAAGTCCAAGTCCCCGTTCTGGTCTTGCACTCTCCCAATTCTGACAACCTCCCCCTCTCCCTCCCATGTGTCATCACTACCACCCCTCCCCCTCCCCCTACCCCTCCCCACTCCATTGCAGGACGCTGCTTTTGAATGATTATGTGACAAAGGGTTCACGCTCCCAACCAATAATAATCCGTTTAACCAGATTATGTTACAGCGCACCTACTTGGAGAGAGACGAAAGGATCGGGTGGTGGTAGGGGATGGGGATGTGGGGGAAGGGGGAGGGGGAGGGGGAGGGTTTGTGGTGGATTAGAAAGGCCTTAAGGGGTCTGGGAGGGGGGTCACTCTCACGACTAGGGGGGGGGGGTTGGGTAGGCAACTTAGATAGCCTAAGGTGCATCAGCATTGCGCTGGGACGACTATTTCTCAATTATATCAAAGAGAACGCATTCTGCTCTAACTGGTTTCGCGACTATGTGAACGTACGACTGGTAGCATTTACAGAGACTGATAACTATAATTTCATTACAAAGAATTAGTTTTCTTAACATGTGCTTCAGTACACGAACGTAAAAATGATTTTCGTCTATCCGAAGACAACAATTAAGACAAAATACTTTAATATAACATATGCTGGACATTTTGGCATCGCAGTACACAAAATTCTAGAAATTCTGACATTCCGGAGACACCTTAAATACTATGTCCTATTTCCTTTTTCAAGAACAGCTGTTTTGTTTCCCGAGTGAGCTTCTCATCTTTAGTTTTTACGAGCCTGATTTACAGTCGTTTACGATATTATAACTGTCCTTATTTTCTTCTGACCTTGGTCAAAGTCATTCAACCATTCAAACAATAATCATGGATGAACGTATCATGACCCCCAACTTACAGCGAACGCTCAAAAAACATTTATGCATAATTAGAAAAATTCGTCGCGTATTCCGCGCGGGTTGACAGATACAAGGAAAATGCGCAACTTGCAACTGCTGTTCGATTTCAATCAAGAAAATAAAATATTATATCTTACAATAATTTTCTTTTCTTAAGATGCCACTGAAATGGCTGACTATCATTAATATCACTAGAAGGTTCATTATTCAATTCCTTTTATTTGTCCTTTCTGAAATTCTTGTTCACAATGGTATACTATCCCCAGCTGTAATAACTGTCAGTTATATATAGAACTAAAATAATTTATGCGCACACTTTTATGAAAGCTCTCCATTCTTTTATATTCAAAATCTTCTCTCTATTTCATATATACATATATAATAGATATATATATCTTTGTATTCATATACATATATCTATATATATATATATATATATATAATATTATATATATATTATATATATATATATATATATATATAATATATGCACGTTAATGAATTTATGGATACTGAATTACCAACTAATCAATAAAAAATTAAATCTTGAACATGAAGCCAAACAAGAAGTCAGGCATTATTTGAACATAAAAGAAGCAATCTAGTGTGTTTCAAATTCTAGATGCTCTATTGAAAAAAAATAAAAGCTGATCACTGATCAAACTGTTAAGGCTAGTGCCAGGTTAATGGAAAGGTTAGGCGGCATAAAGGTTACTGGAAAGTGCAGCTTAAGGGCAGAATGGCTAAGAGAGAACCACAGCTGGTTCGTCTCTCATCCGATCATACGAAATCGCGTCCATGGTTTGTCAGCGCTTGGGATCATCATCATGGTCGGAGTTTCGATGGAAATATTTCTCAGTGTTTTTAATCATTTTTCTTGGTTTAGTTGTTTATTCGTATACCTCAAGGTAGAGTGCTGCTGCTCCTGTTTTACATTTCTTTGTATGGGATGTATGTTTTGCGTGATTATTTGTACGTTTATTCACAGTTATCAATATTTCTCCCATTTAAGCCAATGTTATATTATATTATAATATAATATATATATATATATAAGATATATATATATTATATCATTATTATATATATATATCACCATCATACAACTTCACAAAAACCATACTAGGAATAACATACAATGTATGCATACACAACAAACAAACATACAAGGAAATGTGAAATGTAAATGTTATATATACATATATGTATATATGAGTGTGTATATATATATATATAGTATGTATATATACACATATATAGTATATATATAATAACGAGACAACAATTATCTCGTTATTCATTTTGGTAGCGATAGGCCAGAGCAGCAGGCGGCTGGTAGCTGGCAATACTTTCTCTCTCTCTCTCTCTCTCTCTCTCTCTCTCTCTCTCTCTCTCTCTCTCCATTATCTAGGTCATCAAATCAGAGTCATGAATTACACAAATATCCATTTATTTAAAAGCAAAGTATTAACTGAATAACTCAGATTAAATGGAATGTTAACTCAAAGTCCAAATAACTCTGATAACCCTCGGTAATCTAACAGTCTACACAGTAATTAGTCAACACCGTTTCTCCAATGAATAATCCTACTCTTCTCCAGAAAATAGTTCCCTCTACCAGATCGATTCCCCCACATTCTAGAATCGCCCATTACAGCCAGTTTCACTTCCACTAAACAAAAGTACTTTACCTTCTCTCCCCGTAACAGTCTTGCCATGATAAGTCTGCATTTCCTTAATATGTAGGAAAGAGGCTTACACGTACACACAAACTAACACCCATCGTTCACGCCCAGAAACCACTTATATCCAGTTCTCAAAGGCACCTTTGACAAACGCCCATAACGACAGACGAGCGTTGACCTGCCTAGGTAAGGATTTTAATGTCACACCACCAGAAGACCAATCAGCATTTTCTAAGCTGAGATGTTTTCTGTCTCCATGGGACGCTAAAAACGATGATTCCCAATTTCTGAGCAATGTCAAAGCACGTGACATACAACGATGTCTCATACATATCATATCATATTATATTATTTAAAATATCTCATAGCAAATCCCCCCTTTATGTTACAGATAGCTCGGCCACCTCCAGGCTAGCACCAGCCTAGCCACAGGTCACATAAAACATCTTATATACATAAAAATAGAACACATTGGCCGGCTCATTAAACACAAAATATAGTAATAACTGTACATCTCTGACAGCACAACATAATGTCTATCACACATTATCTCCTTCATATGGGCTATAATAACAATTGAAAATATCTCATCAGCTTGAACTTTCACACACTCCCATGCATGTGATTGGTCTGCTGCTGTACAGACACGTGAAACACGCTGTAGAAAGGTGAAACGTCTCCCTGCGGAAGATAACTGATGACTCCCGTAGTCCAAAAGCGCTGTAGAACCGCGTAGATTTGTAGAAATTCTCGTATGTGGGCAAACGTCAGCAACATCTATGCAACGGCTGGTGGGTGTCTTGCTGGCGTAGAGGAACGATGTATATGGTGTTTCAGTATGTCAGTTATGTCATCGGTCAATCAAAGAAAAATTAACCCCAGACATACTTCTGTCAAATAATGACCTCAAAAATTCCCAAAAATACTAACTGAACGTCTCCCCAATTAACCCCATTTAATATGACCACTGAACTAATTTCTAACTTCAACTCGTGAAGGAACTCCAAAAGATTGCCAAATCACAAGTCACTATCACAACCCCGCAAAGAAAAATATCAAGTTCTCTAACTTAATTCTCCAACAATATAAAAAAAAAAAAAAACTTCGCCAAAGTCACACATCAGCACACACTCCCACAGAACTCACAGAAACTCCACGGACTTCTGTCCTCACATTTCAAACTCACAAATTCTCACAAGTAAAAAAAAAAAGTAATGAGCCCATAACAAACCCAGCCCAAGTTATCACTGAAAAATGTTCTCTCAAGCTCTGATGTTTCAGTAACCCACAAAACCAGTAAGAACTCTTTACTGTCTAACAGCAAAAACCCTTTTACTGCTTATATAATTAATCTCAATGAGACGTAATGTCAAACGCCATCCCCATATATCCCCATGTTAATAATAATACCAATCCGGTGATAAAAATATTTCCCTCCATTTAATTAATTACCCCACATCACCATATTCCCTCTATCTCACCAATAATCACATGTGGAATAAAAAACAAGTCTCCAAAAAATGTTATTACACTCCAAGCAGAGTCATCAAAAATGCAACTCCATCCCCCCAAAAATGCACTCAAAGCATCTAGCTGATACACTCAAAAATATTGCCC
Organism: Macrobrachium nipponense; assembly: GCF_015104395.2. NCBI lineage: Eukaryota > Metazoa > Arthropoda > Malacostraca > Decapoda > Palaemonidae > Macrobrachium > Macrobrachium nipponense. The sequence goes on along the minus strand of NC_061110.1, from coordinate 21,798,085 downwards.
CATATCTCCTCTCAAAGGTGTTTCCATTTGCAACAAAAATGGCTGCAAAAACAATTGAACTAAACATAGCTCTCACCACTATAGGCTTAAACTATGGAATATCTCAAAAAAAAAAAAAAAAAAAAGAAAAAAATCAAATGGCCAAAAATATTATATCTCCAATTATATCTCCAATTCTCCAGTAAAATAACCCCAAGAAGCCTCTCTAAGGAGCTCAAAGTTCCACTCTCTGTTTAGCATAACTGCTGAGAAAGGCAAAAACTTGGCAAATAAAATTGCCCAGGAAATCCTAGAAAAAATCACCAGTGTGCCATAAATTATTATAACAAAACTCCAAATATAAAGTGTCTAAGTAAAGACTTCCCCATATGCACTACGGCATAGGCCACTAGAAACTTAACCAAGTTACCTATCTCTGGCAAGGTTGCAACAAACACAATTGTGCAAGAGGCCAACAATTTCTGGAACACAAATATCCAGAAAAAAAAGATGTAGTGCCATTATGTACACATTCAAAAATGCAAAAATTCTCAATGAGACGTAATCTCTCTGCAGCATCAAACAGCTGAAATTATAAACACATTCCCAAACAATGACTCCAAGTCACGAACTGAGATACTAAAAATCTACACAAACTGGAGAGAAAAATAAATTCAAATTCGCCCATGATAAAAAAAAAAAAAACTTACGTCAGTGATGGCTAACGTCCAAAAAGGGGAAAGAAAAAATCAGTAGCACTGATAACTATTCCCGTAACACCTGTAACATCTGTGACTCACGTAGACTTCAAGCAATTATCTGCTGAACTCATAAAAAAAGGAAAACAAAAAATGTGTATTTAGTACCTCCCATTTTCACAAAAAAAAAACATCACCCTTAATATCATTACAACACCCATGTTAGTATAAAAAATAACACCAATATCAGTATTATCAGTATCAGACTTTGCCAGTATCAGTAGTATCACCAAATATTAGAACTCGCCCATTCATCAGTATTAAGTATCAGAATCACCAACCATCAATATCATCAAATTCACCAAAATTCACCAGAAATTGATATCACCACACATAAAATCATTGGCACATTCCCCAATAATTATTAACACCATGAACTCAGACAGAATCCCCCAAAAACATCTCCAGTAATGATAATTCTACTTAAGTATCCCCCCGTAAAATATCTCCAGTAATAAATATCTCCGGTAATAATAATAATAATAATTCTCCATAAATATCTCCAGTAACACCAGTAAAAGCATTAATATTGCTATTTCCCCAGTATTCATCATGATTACCACACCCCATAACTCCAAAATCATTACCACTCATCACTCCCCGGTATCATCACCAATCATCACCAGTCATCACCAATCATCACCAATGGCATATCACCAACTGACATCACCAGTCATCACCATTTTAAAATAATCTCCACATCACCAATCAAATCTCCATTATAAAATAATCTCTGTATCTCCAATTATAATTATGCCCTCTAATATTGCGTAAAGGCATTCTCCAAAGCATAAGGAAAACTTGCACCACATTCATATGCATTTCATTTCCATTTTCTCTTCACTCAAGAGAAAAAAAAATCTTTCTAAAAGATACCCTACAGGCATATCATATCATTTCCCAGTGGCTATCAGCTGATATGACGGCATTGAACTTTCCTATTCAAGGCCAAACTCGCCCCCTTACCCCAACACAAAGAAAAAAAAGAAGTTTATCCTCACTAAAAAAAAAAAGCTTCACCCTCCCTCTGAGCTGTACCAATACCCCATGTATCAGGGTTAGAACATCCCCCTTAACCACACTAAGTCCCTCTTATGCTCTATCCCTTGGTCGCTCAGCAAAAATTGTGCTGAGTGTGTATGAATGATTGAGCGAACTCTCCCAGAGGCAAAAAATGCAATTCAAGCAACAGTGTCGCATGTATGAAAACTATTCATATACACATGTATATATTAAAACAAAGATGAATACGTCTCTTCTAAACATGTGTTAAGATAAAACTTATCACTTTCTGCTACTTTGAGGGAAATATATGGTAATCTGAACTGCCTCTTTAAAATGGTTCACACACAAAGTTAAAAAAACACCAGGGCCTAAAAAAAAACACAGTGACACTTACGACGCTGTCAATGGAGAAGACCATCCCGGAATCTGCGCAATTACAAACACGCGAATCTAGTTGGCACAACGCACTCGGCAAACTGCGCGGCACGAAAGCACTTGCCAATCGTTCACTCACAAGCTACACTGGGCAACTCATCCTAACGAGCGCCTCGGGACGGGCGAATTTGCTGACCCTAATCGAATTTCTTCCTCTCAGTACCAAATCAACTGCTCAGAAATTCTAATCACTGTCACTTACCAACTGAAATCTAACACATTCCCACAACCAGACCCTCTGAAAACAGCATTTTTAAGCTGCTACTAACCTCACAAAAGGCTTTTTTCGCTTAAACACTGCTAGCCACCACTAATAACGAGACAACAATTATCTTGTTATTCATTTTGGTAGCAATAGGCCAGAGCGGCAGGTAGCTGGCAATACTTTTTCTCTCTCTCTCTCTCTCTCTCTCTCTCTTGACTGGCAACAGCTCTCTCTCTCTCTCTCCATTATCTAGGTCATCAAATCAGAGTCGTGAATTACAAAATGATATTGTTATGTTACAATTAACAAAGTTTCATACATACTTACCTGGCAGATATATACATAGCTAAGACTCGTCGTCCCCGACAGAAATTCAAATTTCGCGCCACTCGCTACAGGTAGGTCAGGTGATCTACCGGCCTGCCCTGGGTGGCAGGACTAGGAACCATCCCGTTTTCTATCATATTTTCTCTCTTCCACCTGTCTCCTGCAGGGAGGCTGGGTGGGCCTTTAATTGTATATATCTGCCAGGTAAGTATGTATGAAACTTTATTGTAACATAACAATATCATTTTCATACAATCAACTTACCTGTCAGATATATACATAGCTGATTGGCACCCTTCGGTGGAGGGTAAGAGACAGCTACTATATGGAATAGACAGGTAAACAACATATGTTGTAGGTATAAATAAAACCTTGGTTCCTACCTGATAGGTGGTAGACTTGGTGGGTGTTTGCCCAGTAGTCTGCATCACCTCAAGAAACTTTAGCGAGATATGTGATCTATGGCCAAGAGTTCTTGTGGGTCTGCCGATGGGGTCTTACCCACTTACTCAGCAGAGCCTAAAAGGACTTTGTCAATGGGTGCTGATCCACTTATATGACAATACACTTAGATGAAGGAGCACACACCAATCCCGACCACCTGATCCTAAACATGTGTTAGAACTAAGGATTGTTACGAGTTATCCCCGAACTCGTCACAACAACCGTAACTCAAAAACCACTACGCACACATACATAATTTTTTCAAAAAAAATTATACTCAACTAATTGGATATGACGAGAATTCTCTTATGAACAACATAGACGGCCGCCCGTGCGAGCCTGAATCCTCCATTGTTCGAAGAGATTCTCGACCATATCCAAACAGAAGAACAGTATATACATTTAAGGATTGGTGTCGGCTCCCGTACCCAGAATCGTATCTGCCGATACGATAGGACCTAGAGAAAAGCACTTCTCATACGTCACACGCACGTCTTTCAAGTAATGAGATGCAAATACCGAGTTGCATCTCCAATATGTCGTATCTAATAGTTTTTAAGCGACATTTCTTATTATAAAACGAGAGAGACGTCGCAACCGCTCGTACTTCATGAGCTTTTACTCTAAGAAGTTGTAATTGTTCGTCCGGACAGACCTTGTGAGCGTCCGTAATGACGTTTCTTACAAAGAACGCTAGAGCGTTCTTTGACATCAGTCTTGTGGGGTCTTTTACCGCGCACCAAAGACCTTGTCTAGCCTACCCAACTGACGCCCCTTCCTCTGAAGATAGAACTTCAGAGCTCTAACAGGGCATAGAGACCTCTCTGCTTCTCTGCCTACGAGACTAGACATTCCTTTGATTTCGAATGACCTAGGCCAGGGATTCGTGGGATTCTCGTTTTTCGCTAAAAACAGAGTCTTAAACGAGCAAATCGCGAGTCTCCCTGAATCCTACTTTATCCTGCAGAGCTTGTAACTCACTAATTCTTTTTGCCGTCGCTAACGATAAAAGAAATAGGCATTTTCTAGTTACGTCTCTAAATGAGGCCTGATGAGGAGGTTCAAATCTATCCGAAGACAGATATTTGAGGACTACGTCCAAGTTCCAGTTCGGAGGTACTGGTTCCTTAGACTTTGACGTCTCAAAAGATCTTATGAGATCGTGGAGATCTTTGTTATTTGCCAGATCTAAACCTCTGTTCCTGAATACAGCCGAGAGCATACTCCTGTATCCCTTTATTGTGGATACGGCTAGATGCGATTTTACTCTCAGGAATAGCAAGAAATCAGCAATTTCCGCTATAGAGGTAGAGGAGGAGGACAACTTCTTGGCTCTACACCACCTTCTAAAGACCTCCCACTTCGACTGGTTATACTTTCGAAGTGGAGGTTCTGCGAGCTCTCGCGATCGCGCTTGCCACTTCGCGAGAAAAGCTCGCTCTGACAAGTCTTTCGATAGTCGAAAGGCAGTCAGAGCGAGAGCGGGGAGGTTTTGATGGTACCTCTTGAAGTGTGGTTGTTTGAGAAGATCCGTCCTTCCTGGTAGGGATCTTGGAAAGTCTACGATCCACTCTACCACCTCCGTGAACCATTCCTGGGCCGGCCAAAAGGGGGCTATTAAAGTCATCCTCGTCTCTTTTGACGCCACAAACTTTTTCAATACTAACCCCAGGATGAATGGGGAAAAGCGTACACGTCCACTCGAGACCAGTTTAGCAGGAAGGCGTCTACCATAATTGCTCTTGGGTCTTCCACGACCGAGCAAAACACTGGGAGCCTTTTTGAAATGTATGTTGCGAATAGATCCACGTGAGGAGTTCCCCACAGAGACCAGAGATCGCGACATACTTCCTCGTGCAGAGTCCATTCTGTATGAAGGACCTGGTTCCTCCTGCTGAGCCTGTCCGCCCTCACTTCCTTACTCCCTGTACGAACCTTGTCAGCAGGGAGATGTTCCTGTGAGGACGTCCAAAGTAATAGGTCCCTCGTGAGTTCGTAAAGGAACGAGGAGTGTGTCCCTCCTGTTTCCGAATGTAGGCAAGTGCGGTGGTGTTGTCCACGTTTACTTGTACTACCTTGTCTCTCACCAGAGGTTCTAGGCTCTTCAAAGCCAGGTGTACGGCGAAGAGCTCTTTGCAATTTATGTGCCAGGACACCTGTGCTGGTTCCCAGGTGCCTGACACTTCCTCCGAGCCTAATGTCGCTCCCCAACCCGTCTCCGACGCGTCGGAGAACAACACTAGGTCTGGGTTCTTTGATCTTAGAGAGATCCCTTTGTTCTCTTCCAGAGGCAGCAACCACCACTGTAGGTGTGACTTTACCTCCACTGGAATGGGAAAAACGTCCGACAGTTGTCCGTTTTTCCAGCTCCAAGACTTCTTGAGGAAGAATTGAAGTGGACGGATATGAAGTCTTCCGAGAGGGAAGAATTGTTCCAGCGAGGAAAGCGTCCCAGAAGGCTCAACCATTCCCTCGCTGACGTTTGCTGTTTCTCTAAGAAGAGAGAGATTATCCTCAAACCTTTTGCGGTTCTCTCTTGCGAAGGAAAAACTCGAAAACCCCGAGAATCCATCCGAATCCCCAGATAGACTAGGTCTTGTCTGGGGGTCATCTGAGACTTCTCGAGGTTCACAAGCAATCCCAACGCCTTGGTCAAATCCAGAGTTAACTTTAGGTCCTCCAAACACTGTCTCTCCGATCTGGCCCTGATGAGCCAGTGTCTAGGTACATCGAGACATTCACTCCTTTGAGATGAAGAAATCTCGCCACATTCCTCATCAGGCTTGTGAAGACCTGAGGAGCTGTGGACAGGCCGAAACACAAGGCTCTGAACTGAAAGATCCTTCCCCCCGTCATGAAACGGAGGTACTTCTTCGATGAAGGGTGGATCGGGACGTGAAAGTAGGCGTCTTGGAGATCTAGAGACACCAACCAATCTCCTTGTCGTAATGACGCTAGGACTGAAGCAGAAGTCTCCATGGAGAACTTCTCCTTCTGAACAAATTTGTTCAGAGCGCTGACGTCTAGTACGGTCTCCAGCCTCCCGAGGCTTTCGCCACTAGAAAAAGGCGATTGTAAAACCCCGGGGAGTTTTGATCCAGTACTAGTTCTACTGCACTCTTGTCCCACATTTGTTCCACCATCGATCGAAGAGTATCCCTCAGCACAGGATCCTTGTACTTGGCTGATAGTTCCCTTGGTATTGACGTTAGGGGCGGAGTATTCGGAAAGAAAGATACGATATCCCTTCCTTATGATCTTTAGTGAAGACGCGTCTGCGTCTATCAGTGTCCAGGCTTCCACGAATTCCAGGAGCCTGGCACCTACTGGTGTTTGGAGGAGAAATGTTTCATTTGCCCTTTTTAAAGGGACGAAAGGCGGACCTACCTCTTCTCTCTGGAGCCTTCCTTCTTGCGGGAGGTCTGGAGATCGGACCACCTCGAAAGGGCTGCCTAGAAGTGCTAGGTTCTTTCTTGTCCGACACTAAAGCAGGTTTCTTCTTCCTAGCAGACTGCGTCAGAAGATCCTGTGTCGCCTTCTCAGTTAAAGAGTGAGCTACGTCCTTCACTAACTTAGAAGGAAACAAATAGTCCGAAAGAGGTGCATATAGCAGAGCTGCCCTCTGCGCATGCGAGACTGCCTTTGTTAAGAAGGCGCCATACACTGTCCTTTTCTTCAAAAGACCTGCTCCAAATAATGCAGAGACTTCCAAAGATCCATCCTGTACTGCTTTGTCGATGCACGACAAAATGCATAACAGGGCTTCAGGTTCGATTCCCTGCGAATCGTGAGCTTTCTTGGACATCACCCAAGGGACCAATCTAAGAAGTTGAATACTTCCAATACATGGAAAAAGTCCCTTGAGGAGATGATCCAGTTCCGAAATACTCCAAGTAATGCGGGCAGAATTAAGACTAGGACGCCTTGAAGCGTCAACTAACGTCGAAAAGTCTGCCTCTGTAGTAGAAGGGAGAGCGATACCCATATCCTCCCCCGTCTTGTACCATATGCCTCTTTTCCCAGCTAACCTTGCTGGAGGCATGCAAAAATACTGTCCTGGTTAAGTCTTTCTTCGACTTCATCCAGGCGTCTAAGGCGTGTAAAGCCCGCTTCATCGAGATGGTGGGCTTCATCTTCAGAAAAGACGAAGTCTTCTTCGCCTTCGCACTCGAAAAGAGCGAGCGCGGAGAAGGAGGAGCAGCCGGAGTCAACTCGTCTCCGTATTCCTCCAGAAGCATGGTAGTCAACACCTTATAGTTTGACAAGCCCTCTCTTCCAAGATCGTCATCCTCCGAGTTTCGTTCGAACTCGTGATAATCCTGAGTTTCTGTTCTCCTTTCAGAACTTTCCTCTTCTGGGGGAGACAAACTCCTGATCGGAGAGGGGCTAAGGGAATGAAAGTCTTTCCTTTTTCCCGTTCTGATCGACTTGGGGAAGGCGTCACAACCTGCGGCTTCTCTCGCGCTTTAGAAGACGTCATGTATGACGCTTCCCGCTCTCCGAGCGTCATGTATGACGTCTCTTGTTGACGTTTAGATGACGCTTCGCGTCTGGAAGACGCTTCGCTTTCTAAGGGCTTCCTACTCGGCGTCACAATCTTGGACGGAGCGTCACGTCTAAGATCCTCTTGATTTGACGCTTCACTTCTAAAAGACGTCTTCCGAGCAGGTGCGAGAGGACGAGACTTCTTAATAGGAAGCGTCACGTCCTTCCGACGGGGCGCTAAAACTCCCACAAGAGAGGGCAGTTGTTCTTGAACCGCCATAATGATCTTCCTTGACGCTTCTCCTACGTCTAGTGCCTGACGCCTTTCGTCATCACTCGGAGAAGAAGCATGATGGGGTACTTCCTCATAAGCGTCAGGTGACGTTGACGCCACCTTGCGCCTTCTTAATAGCAGACGGGGCGTCATCCGAGAAGCGCTCCGGGTAGAATCAATGTCTTGCTTCATATGACGCTTCAGCGGTCTCGATAAGTTCGACTCCTTCCACCCTCGTTTTAGGTGAGGAGAGGGAGAGGACGAGAAACACTCGCGAAGGACGCTTTTTCCTGTAGCGCCCTTGAGCTGGCTGCCATGAAGCAAAGCTAGCTGAAGGGACGTCTGACGGTGGGGATTCCCCACGACCTCCTTAAGGCTTTCGACTTTCCTTCTCCTCTGGGGCATGTGAGCTTGGAAGAGGTCTAGGCCTGGGAGCGCCGCAGGGACGATCAAACGCCCCCTCCACAACACTGATAGGGCTCACTTCACTAAAATTTTCACTATCACTAGCCTACCTTTCGAGTCCGCCATCTTGGACTTCATGTCTCGAATCGTCGCTTTCAGATTGGCGATTTCCGATGCCGAATCCGAAAAGACACTCTGAGAATGAGATTTATAGGGAGAATCTCCAGTAGTAGGGTTAGAATTATCATTGAAAGGCTCAATAGGCCTTGAATTCACACCTTTCAGTCTTCTAACTCTATCCCTCTCTAACTTCTTCAAATAAGAAGTCAAAGTCTTCCATTCTTCTGCATTCAAACTCTCGCATTCCTTACAAGTGTTAATAGCAGAACACTGCACCCCCCTACATTTACGGCATACAGTGTGAGGATCACCGAAGCTTTCGGTATCCTCACCCTGCAGCCTACATTCACACACATTATCACACTCACATTAGAATCAGACATACTGAGAAAAATCCAAAAGAGTTATTCCAAAAACAGTCCACAGTAGCGAATGCCAAAACACGATCCAAATACGTCACCAAAAGTCGAAAAACGTTGATCAAATGTTGAAAAAAGAATCCAAGTCAGGAGGTAATAACAACAATGTTTGATACCACCGGCGACAGAGAAAATATGATAGAAAACGGGGATGGTTCCTAGTCCTGCCACCCAGGGCAGGCCGGTAGATCACCTGACCTACCTGTAGCGAGTGGCGCGAAATTTGAATTTCTGTCGGGGACGACGGAGTCTTAGCTATGTATATATCTGACAGGTAAGTTGATTGTATGAAAATATGCATTTATTTAAAAGTAAAGTATTAACTGAATATCTCAGATTCTTAACAGAGTGATTAAATAGAATGTTAACCTAAAGTCCAAATAACTCGGATAACCCTCGGTAATCTAACAGTCTACACAGTAATTAGTCAACACCATTTCTCCAATAAATAATCCTACTCTTCTCCAGAAAATAGTTCCCTCTACCAGATTGATTCCCCCACATTCTAGAATCGCCCATTTCAGCCAGTTTCACTTCCACTAAACAAAAGTACTTTGGCAGAGCCATCCCGGCTCTGCCTTCTCTCCCCGTAACAGTCTCGCCATGATAAGTCTACATTTCCTTAATATGTAGGAAAGAGGCTCACACGTACACACAAACTAACACCCATCGTTCACGCCCAGAAACCACTTATATCCAGTTCTCAAAGGCACCTTTGACAAACGCCCATAACGACTGACGAGCGTTGACCTGCCTAGGTAAGGATTTTAATGTCACACCACCAAAAGACCTATCAGCATTTTCTAAGATGAGATGTTCTCTGTCTCCATGGGACGCTAAAAACGATGATTCCCAATTTCTGAGCAATGTCAAAGCACGTGACATACAACGATGTCTGATACATATCATATCATATTCTATTATTTAAAATATCTCATAGCAAATCCCCCCTTTATGTTACAGATAGCTCGGCCACCTCCAGGCTAGCACCAGCCTAGCCACAGGTCACATAAAACAGCTTATTTATATATAAAAAAAGAACACATTGGCCGGCTCATTAAACACAAAATATAGTAATAACTGTACGTCTCTGGCAGCACAACATAATGTCTATCACACATTATCTCCTTCATATGGGCTATAACAACAATTGAAAATATCTCATCATCTTGAACTTTCACACACTCCCATGCATGTGATTGGTCTGCTGCTGTACAGACACGTGAAACACGCTGTAGAAAGGTGAAACGTCTCCCTGCGGAAGATAACTGATGACTCCCGTAGTCCAAAAGCGCTGTAGAACCCCGTAGATTCGTAGAAACTCTCGTTTGTGGGGAAACGTCAGCAACATCTCTGCAACGGCTGGTGGGCGTCTTGCTGGCGTAGAGGAACGATGTATATGGTGTTTCAGTATGTCAGTCATGTCATCGGTCAATCAAAGAAAAATTAAGCCCAGACATACTTCTGTCAAATAATGACCTCAAAAATTCCCAAAAATACTAACTGAACGTCTCCCCAATTAACCGCATTTAATATGACCACTGAACTAATTTCTAACTTTAACTCGTGAAGGAACTCCAAAAGATCGCCAAATCACAAGTCACTATCACAACCCCGCAAAGAAAAATATCAAGTTCTCTAACTTAATTCTCCAACAATATAGAAAAAAAATCGCCAAAGTCACACATCAGCACACACTCACACAGAACTCACAGAAACTCCACCGACTTCTGTCATCACATTTCAAACTCACAAATTCTCACAAGTAAAAAAAAAAAAGTAATGAGCCCGTAACAAACCAAGCCCAAGTTATCGCTGAAAAATGCTCTCTCAAGCTCTGATATATCAGTAACCCACAAAACCACTAAGAACTCTTAACTGTCTAACAGCAAAAACCCTTTTACTGCTTATATAATTAATCTCAACGAGACGTAATGTCAAACGCCCACTTGTGCAATTCACACACCCCGACAAATCATATCTCCCGTCCAGAAAGAAATGCTATTTAAAGCTCAACCCCAATTACATCTCTCGTAGGAAAAGAAAAAAAAAAAAAAAGAAAAAAAAGATAATAACAATAACAATAATAAGTGAACTTTCCCCATCACACAATACATATAATATACATATTCCAACTTTTCCCCATAAATGCGAAATGTATCGTTATGGAATTTTGCCACCGCAACTTTTTCATCTATCTGAAATGGCCGGAAACAATCCCCTTACGTAGATACATCTCCGTGAAATGCCAAAAGTCAGCATCTCTCAGAATAGTACAAAACTCTGAGTAATCAACACTAGAGGATAAGAGTCAGCAACCGGACTCATTACGGCATTATCAGCAAAAATCCCCCTGCGAACACGTCCGGTGCTCGAACTGCAGTATAGAAATGTCTAGTCAGACTTGCAACTTCAGAAACCCATGATTCTCAAAAAAAAAAAAAAAAAAAAAAAAAAAAAAAAAAAATTCTATACTGACATTATATCAGCACATTTCACAAAATTATCTCCAGGATATGACTAAGGTGCTCAAAAATTGTCTCAAAGACATAACTCTCACATGATACTGCCCAATTATATAAAAAAATTATCACCTATTCGGGATAAAAACTACAGTAAACTCACAATTCAGCAATTATATGCTGCCAAAAAATAACCCACTGGTGAATATAAAAAATGCAACATCTCCATAGAACCACAATGCAGTAATGCCACTCACGTCCAGTTAGCCACGAAACCAAAAGAACCACAGAACCCCTCTCTTGGCTCGTAAAACCCCAGAAAAAAAATCATAACCACAAAAAAAAGTCACCCCCAAAGATTAACGCCATCCCCATATATCCCCATATTAATAATACCACTCTGGTGATAAAAATATTTCCCTCCATTTAATTAATTACCCCACATCACCATATTCCCTCTATCTCACCAATAATCACATGTGGAATAAAAAACAAGTCTCCAAAAAATGTTATTACACTCCAAGCAGAGTCATCAAAAATGCAACTCCATCCCCCCAAAAATGCACTCAAAGCATCTAGCTGATACACTCAAAAATATTGCCCCATATCTCCTCTCAAAGGTGTTTCCATTTGCAATAAAAATGGCTGCAAAAACAATTGAACTAAACATAGCTCTCACCACCATAGGCCTAAACTATGGAATATCTAAAAAAAAAAAATATCAAATGGCCAAAAATATTATATCTCCAATTATATCTCCAATTCTTCAGTAAAATAACCCCAAGAAGCCTCTCTAAGGAGCTCAAAGTTCCACTCTCTGTTTAGCATAACTGCTGAGAAAGGCAAAAACTTGGCAAATAAAATTGCCCAGGAAATCCTAGAAAAAATCACCAGTGTGCCATAACTTATTACAACAAAACTCCAAATATAAAGTGTCTAAGTAAAGACTTCCCCATATGCACTACGGCATAGGCCACTAGAAACTTGACCAAGATTCCTATCTTTGGCAAAGTTGCAACAAACACAATTGTGCAAGAGGCCAACAATTTCTGGAACACAAATATCCAGAAAAAAAAGATGTAGTGCCATTATGTACACATTCAAAAATGCAAAAATTCTCCCATAAATCTCTCTGCAGCATCAAACAGCTGAAATTATAAACACATTCCCGAACAATGACTCCAAGTCACGAACTGAGATACTAAAAATCTACACATACTGGAGAGAAAAATAAATTCAAATTCACCCATGATAAAAAAAAAACTTACGTCAGCGATGGCTAACGTCCAAAAAGGGGAAAGAAAAAATCTATGGCACTGATAACTATTCTCGTAACACCTGTGACATCTGTGACTCACGTAGACTTCAAGCAATTATCTGCTGAACTCATAAAAAAAAGGAAAACAAAAAATGTGTCGTTAGTCCCTCACATTTTCACAAAAAAAAATCACCACCCTTAATATCATTACAACACCCATGTTAGTATAAAAAATAACACCAATATCAGTATTATCAGTATCAGACTTTGTCAGTATCAGTAGTATCACCAAATATTAGTACTCGCCCATTCACCAGTATTAAGTATCAGAATCACCAATTATCAATATCATCAAATTCACCAAAATTCACCAGAAATTGATATCACCACCCATAAAATCATTGGCACATTCCCCAAAAATTATTACCACCATGAACTCTGACAGAATCCCCAAAAAATATCTCCAGTAATGATAATTCTACTTAAGTAACCCCCCATAAAATATCTCCAGTAATAAATATCTCCGGTAATAATAATAATAATAATAATTCTCCGTAAATATCTCCAGCAACACTAGTAAAAGCCTTAATATTGCTATTTCCCCAGTATTCATCACGATTACCACACCCCATAACTCCAAAATCATTACCACTCATCACTCCCCGGTTTCATCACCAATCATCACCAATGGCATATCACCAACTGATATGACCAGTCATCACCATTTTAAAATAATCTCCACATCACCAATCAAATCTCCATTATGAAATAATCTCTGTATCTCCAATTATAATTATGCCCTCTAATATTGCGTAAAGGCATTCTCCAAAGCATAAGGAAAACTTGCACCACATTCATATGCATTTAATTTCCATTTTCTCTTCACTCAACAGAAAGAAAAAATCTTTCTAAAAGAAACCCTACAGGCATATCATATCATTTCCCAGTGGCTATCAGCTGATATGACGGCATTGAACTTTCCTATTCAAGGCCAAACTTGCCCCCTTACCCCGACACAAAGAAAAAAAAAGAAGTTCATCCCCACACAAAAAAGAAGAAAAAAAAAAAAAAAAAAAAAAAAGCTTCACCCTCCCTCTGAGCTGTACCAATACCCCATGTATCAGGGTTAGAACATCCCTCTTAACCACACTAAGTCCCTCTTAGGCGCTATCCCTTGGTCACTCAGCAAAAATTGCGCTGAGTGTGTATGAATGATCGAGCGAACTCTCCCAGAGGCAAAAAATGCAATTCAAGCAACAGTGTCGCATGTATGAAAACTATTCACACACGCAAAAATGTATTGAAACAAAGATGAATACGTCTCTTCTAAACACGTGCTAAGATAAAACTTATCACTTTCTGCTACTTTGAGGGAAATATATGGTAATCTAAACTACCTCTCTAAAATGGTTCACACACAAAGTTAAAAAAAACACCTGGGCCTAAAAAAAACACCATAACACAGGGCCTAAAAAAAAACACCATAACACTTATGCCGTCAATGGAAAAGACCATCCCGGAATCTGCGCAATTACAAACACGCGAATCTAGATGGCAAAATGCACTCGGCAAACCGCGCGGCACGAAAGCACTTGCCAATCATTCACTCACAAGCTACACTGGGCAACTCATCCTAACGAATGCCTCGGGACGGGCGAATTTGCTGACCCTAATCGAATTTCTTCCTCTCAGTACCAAATCAACTGCTCAGAAATTCTAATCACTGTCACTTACCAACTGAAATCTAACACATTCCCACAACCAGATCCTCTGAAAACAGCATTTTTAAGCTGCTACTAATCTCACAAATGGCTTTTTTCGTTCAAACACCGCTAGCCACCACTAATAACGACACAACAATTATCTTGTTATTCATTTTGGTAGCGATAGGCCAGAGCGGCAGGTAGCTGGCAATACTTTTTTTCTCTCTCTCTCTCCATTATCTAGGTCATCAAATCAGAGTCGTGAATTACAAAATAACTCAGATTCTTAACAGAATGATTAAATGGAATGTTAACTCAAAGTCCAAATAACTCAGATAACCCTAGGTAATCTAACAGTCTACACAGTAATTTGTCAACACCATTTCTCCAATTAATAATCCCACTCTTCACCAGAAAATAGTTCCCTCTACCAGATCGATTCCCCCACATTCTAGAATCGCCCATTTCAGCCAGTTTCACTTCCACTAAACAATAGTACTTTGGCAGAGCCATCCCGGCTCTGCCTTCTCTCCCCGTAACAGTCTTGCCATGATAAGTCTGCATTTCCTTAATATGTAGGAAAGAGGCTCACACGTACACACAAACTCACACCCATCGTTCACGCCCAGAAACCACTTATATCCAGTTCTCAAAGGCACCTTTGACAAACGCCCATAACGACAGACGAGCGTTGACCTGCCTAGGTAAGGATTTTAATGTCACACCACCAAAAGACCTATTAGCATTTTCTAAGCTGAGATGTTCTCTGTCTCCATGGGACGCTAAAAACGATGATTCCAAATTTCTGAGCAATGTCAAAGCACGTGACATACAACGATGTCTCGTACATATCATAGCATATTATATTATTTAAAATATCTCATAGCAAATCCCCCCTTTATGTTTACAGAATATATAAATTATATCTATATATATATATATATATATATATATATATATATATATTATATGGAATTCTGTACTCCATGTAATATAGGCTTAGGTAATTGCACAACGAGCACCTGTTCTAAGTAGTTTAGAATGGGCTACCCTATGTTCTCCCTAATTTAACAAGAATTTGTCAAAAGCCATTTGATTCACCTTTGTTCGCCTTCACCTTCTTAATTTTTGGTTAAGATTAGTAAACGTTTAAATTATGATATTCATCACATTTCCCAGTAGTATGTCAATGATAATGTTCTTGCGAGTTAGTAAGCCCTTATTGACCGCAACAGCAAGGTGAAATACAATTTCTTATTCCATTAGGAACCATTTACTAAAATAAATGACAACAATGAATGTCTGGTATAAAACACTTATTGGGCCACTTCAGGCTACATAATTAAAAACACCAGAAACAAGAAACTGAAATATCATGCCCTTTGGAGAAAAAATCCCACACCAACGGTAACTAAAGAGTTCAATATGAAGAAAAAAAATCACTACCAGCTATCTGCATGTTATCACCCATATACACGAGTGTTCATCACGCACATTCCAGAGTTAGACCGGTCCAAAAAGTTCGCGATGGCTCAAATATAAATATAATATTTAGTCGACCTATTGCGTCCGTGCAAAAAAAAGAAACGTAAGTTAATTAGTTTGAACAACAAATAACACATATCTGTCCACATCATAATAACATGTCACACTTTATTAAAATGGAATATTGTCGGTCCATACACGTCCCGTGTCGACGTGAAATACTTCGAAAGCAAATCGGATTTTTTGTCTTCTTTTATTTTCGCATTTTCTGGTCCTTATCGTCATTTTAGTCTTTCGATTTCTGTATATCTTAGGTCTCTGTTGATGGACTGAATTAGTCTTGAGTATCAGCCTTTGTGTCAGTTTCTTGAAGCCCAAGTATAACTCAATATAAGGGTGGTTACCCAATCTGTTTGGAGAAGGGCGAGTTACGACAGATGCTGAAGAAGAGTACACATTTGGATGTATCCATCAGATTCCATGCGAAGAATGCAATGCAACAAAAGAGGAACAAAGTGTTATAACGTTGGATGTAAGATTAAAGCAACAAGCAATGTAAGAAAAGGTATTATTGCAGCAATCAAGCTTGGAGTTTTACGCTGCTTACCTACAGAATTCGGACTTCACACACTTCTTTTATGTTCGAATTTTTTGGTGCCTCGCCCCTCATATAGGCACACGATAGTATCGGTATTTCTATTTGAACCAAGGCATCTAATAACGCTAAAGATATTCTTCTTCTTTTAAGAGGTAGTTTTACATGTGTTATCTCAAGTAATGTTATTCCTGCATTGCTGAAGACTGAAAAAAATCAAGCTGTGCACAACTGGTTTCTATGTCCTCTTCATTGTTGCAATCACCTCCATCAAATCCTCATATTCATGATTCACTGCAACTGCATCTTTCACGCAGCCTCATATAGAAATGAAGCCTTTCTCCTATTTCAGTCTGCAGTCGGTAGTGATGAAGATTTTCAAACCACTCAAATGGTTATTTCTAAATGTGATAGCAGCATTCCTTCCTTGCCACGGAAGCTTTTGACACACCTGCTGCCACCTCATAATCTGCTTTGCTGTCAGAGCTACTTTTCATTTACGAGAAAAACCTTGTTCAGAATTCACCTTGATTTCCGAGAGTCTGAATTCAGCGACATTGGTGCTTAGTCCTGGTTCCTTTTCAGTTAACTTGGGTCAGGCAATTCTCTTGAACTAATTTCTTGAAGCATATTGCCAGGGAATTTGCTATTCATAGGATAATGCTATTTTCATTGAAAGACCATGGTTTCAGACGAAAAGCGAATTACTGCATTCACTGAAACATTCGTTTTGTCTAATACCCAGTTGTTGAACAGAAGTCCTTTCAGCAGAATGAAGGCGTTCCTTTCATCTACAGAATAATTCACTCTGATTTTGCGAGTAATTCAGCGTATCGTGAATGCTAACTTATGTGTTCAATATATTCTTCTCACATATCAACGCATCATTTTCTTGTACATTGCTTTTGATTTCTCTTGAAGCATTTGCTCTGCATAAACTTGTTCTCATTATTATATCTTCGACGATATTAATGATAACAGCAACTGCACATATTCATTTTTCAATCTGTAATATCTTTGTCATTAACAGTTAATTTTACAAAACCCTTCCTCCCCCTTTTCATTTCTTACTGAATATCATGTGTCAATAACAGTAATTTTTAACAGCAGACACTTCATTCGTACATTCGTATGAAACTTGTCCATAGAAGATCCATCATTCAGGAAAAATGAAAGTGTAACGGTCTGCAGAATCGGGAAGATATAACGAAATTGTAAAAATCCTTTCATGCGCAATATCCCATTGAATTGCTATCTTTCATTGGTTTCATTTTTATTCTGTAATAAATCAAGTCACATTTAGAAAGGATATCCCGACTGCCTTTAGCTCTTCAAACTCCACGATAAGGCATTAGTTAGATGGATTTCAAAAACACTGACAAAATGAAAAAGGGTGCTGCAGTCTTATCACACCAGTGCTTACCATGAAGTTTGAAGAACTAAAAGAGGTCAACAGTTCCTTTCTAAAAGTGTGACTTAGTCATAACGAAATAGAAATGATACCTGTGGAAATATAACAATTCAATGGAATATTTCGTATGATATGATTTTTCCATTTTTATTATCTCCTCCAGATTCTACAGCTTTGTTACGGCCGTTTGATTTTCAAAACCGTTGAACTAGATGAAAATAGACAAAGATTAAAACATTGATCAGAATTAACGAAAGCTTACGGGAATATGGTTAGAAAGGAGCATTAATTTTTTACGATACATATCAGTCTGTCGTCAAATGTGCCGTCATACTCGACGTATAAACATAACAGATAACATTATTTATTTTCCTATTCTTCTTCATAATTTATTCTCAATAACTTTGTATCCTGGAAGTTCTATGTACGAAGATTCCTGAAAGTTTCTATCTGTGCGAAGATTCCTGGAAGTTCTACCTATACGACGATTCCTGGAAGTTCTACCTATACGACGATTCCTGGAAGTTCTACATATACGACGATTCCTGGAAGTTCTATCTATACGAAGATTTATGGAAGTTCTGTCTACACGAAGATTCTTGGCATTTCTATCTGTATGAAGATTCAAGAAAGTTCTATCTATACGAAGATTCCAGGGAGTTCTATCTACACGAAGATTACTGGAAGTCCTATTTACACGAAGATTCCTGAAAGTTCTATCTATACGAAGATTCCTGGAAGTTCTATCTACACGAAGATTACTGGAAGTCCTATTTACACGAAGATTCCTGAAAGTTATATCTATAAGAAGATTCCAGGAAGTTCTATCTACACGAAGATTACTGGAAGTCCTATTTACACGAAGATTCCTGAAAGTTCTATCTATACGAAGATTCCTGGAAGTTCTATCTACACAAAATTTACTGTAAGTTCTATCTATACGAAGATTTCTGGAAGTTCTGTCTCCACGAAGATTCCTGAAAGTTCTATCTACACGAAGATTCCTGAAAGCTCTATCTATACGAAGATTCATGGAAGTTCTACCTATACGACGATTCCTGGAAATTCTATCTATACGACGATTCCTGGAAGTTCTATCTATACGAAGATTTATGGAAGTTCTATCTACACGAAGATTCCTGGAATTTCTATCTATATGAAAATTCCAGAAAGTTCTATCTATACGACGATTCCTGGAAGTTCTATGTATACGAAGATTCCTGGAATTTCTGTACGGAGATTCTTGGAAGTTCTACCTACACGAAGGTTCCTGGAAGTTCTGTCTATACGAAGATTCCTGAAGTTCTATCTATACGAAGATTCCTAGAAGTTCTGTCAATACAAAGTTTCCAGGAAGTTCTATCTATACGAACATTCCAGGAAGTTCTATCCATACGAAGGCTCAAACGATTGTTTACATGAAACCTTTTTTATTGTTGCGATATGTTACTTGCATAGGGGATTATTTCTGTCATGTTTTCCCGTCCTGTTTCTGTACCTCTAACTCCCCTTAGTGAAGTCAAGACAATTCTCTCCCATAACCGGAGTTACAACAGGTCCCACTGAGCTCCCAGCAATAAACCAATCGACGGATTAGTTATCGCCATAATTGAATTGCGCCAGACAAAACGAAACCAGACGTGCAGCAAAACAAAAGCTAAGCTCCATATGTGAATGGCCAAAAAGAGAAGAGAGAGAGAGAGAGAGAGAGAGAGAGAGAGAGAGAGAGAGAGAGAGAGAATGTATATACTTTCCATATGCAAATAGCCAACGAGAACTGAGAGAGAGAGAGAGAGAGAGAGAGAGAGAGAATGGTATATACTTTTCATATGTAAATGGCCAACGAAAACTTGTGGAGAGAGAGAGAGAGGAGAGAGAGAGAGAGAGAGAGAGAGAGAGAGAGAAGAGAGAGAGAGACAGGATTAAGTGAAAATCCACCGATCTCGAATTGAGAAAGATAGAGGGAAGCGGGGAAGCTTTGGTACCTTCTTTTTGTGAAGTATGGGTCTGCTACTTGCTGAGTTTCATCATAATTCGGTCATGAGATATGAAATTTTCGTCTATGGTGACGAGGGTTGGTCGAATACGGTTCTGTGAATCATTTCGAAATACCCTCCGATTAAATCTAGAGCTGAATATCTGTGTAGATCTTTGCACACACAATATGTAATGTTATTAATGATGAAACTTTTCATGGTACACAAAAAATGGTGGGAAGATGTTTATATCAAGTAAAATTTATTCCCATTAGAACAGAAACAACTGAGCTAAACGTAATTTGACCCAAGTTGACCTAAAAAGTGTCTGCTTTTATAAAACTGTAAATGAGTTCATGAGTTCAATAATTAATATTCTCTCTGGCGTTATGTGGCTTTAGATCTCTACCAACAACCCACGACTGAAAACTCAACAAAAGCAAGAAATTCCTGGCTGTAACATTGACCCCGTCCACATCAAGGATTTCTTTGAACACGTCTGACCGTAGCAAACGTCTAAGATAATTTTATGGCCGGTAAGTCCTCTCACTCAGTAAATAAACAATCCCTTTTCACCTTCGGCTCCACAGAAAAGGACAAACGACCCCAGTGATGCGCAAAACATAAATGTTAACCGATAGTCCAAATTCTTCGTCTTATTTACCTTCTCGGGACAATAACTACAGGATTATTATTCCCCCGTGAGGGGGCGGTATGAAGATGAGAAGGGAACGCCCATTTTCATAATGTGTTTGGTAAAGGAATTTTGTCTCTTGAAAATAAAGTACCTGATAATAGCCATTTTCGCCCTAAATGACTATTATGGAGATAAGCCTAATTAGCATATGCAAGCCGGAGGACTATTAAAGAGAGAGAGATATAAACACAATATATATTTGCCTATCTCATTTTTGCGTTCTAAGTTGACCCTTTTATGTTATGTTAGAAATGATCGAATTTATAATATCTCCTTTCCCCCCTAAAAAAAGCAATGGTTATTAAAAATGGCTTAATCTATTCTCTATATAAATATTCATGCGTTACTCACCCACGTTTCCGGCGTTTGAATATTTTCCTCATTTTTGTCACCGTTTCTGTACGACACTAATTTTCTGAAAAGAGAGAGAAATTTTCTCTAATAAGTGCTGCATTATCATTTGGTCTCCTCATGTGTTATTTATATCAAACCACACGTTCCTATCTATACTCAGACAAACGCACACGCAAACACACACAAACACACACACACGCATATATATATATATATATATATATATATATATATATATATATATATGCAAACAATCAAACAAAAACACACAAACACACACATATATGGATTAAATATATTAGCAAACATATGTAAACAGAAATTATGTATGAAAATTCGTAAACGTAAGTAAGTCTACGGGCGTAAAGTCTCCCTCGTTTCAACGGAAGGAACCAAGCCCCGTTTCAAGGGACAATCCCTTCCACCCACCCCAACCCCCATTCGGAGGGGAGGCGGGGGGGGGGGGGGGGGGGGTTGCTGACAGGTAGGATGAAATCCCATTATAAACCTTTGCCCAAGTTTCACGTGCATCGGACCAGCAGTCAGTTTCGGGCCGTATTGAATGACAGATGACGGTCGGCCAGACATCACGACCGTTATAGAACAGAACCAGGATTCCCAGGCTTTTCTTAAGTACGACCCAATTTAAAAATAAATAAAATAATATATATAATATATATTATATATAATATATATACATATATATATAATTACAGTAATACTTAAAACCTTTAAACCAATTATTATTTATCTTTAATTTTTTTTAATTTTTTTTATCCTCAGTGAGACTACTAGTCCACTTACTCCTAACAAACAAACTTCAATTTAAACCATGATACCTCGTACCCCCTGCCCTTGATGTTTTGTACATCCATACCCTGGGTGGGGTACTACCTCAGCGACCGACTTTGACCTGTCTTTATGACACCCCAAGATAATTGAGCATTCCGGACCCAACTTGCGGGATCCCGACCTCTGATTTGGGAACCCCTAAATTAATAATACGAAAGAAACTATTGACGCCCGTGGTCCAGGGGTTAACGTTGGAACCCAATTTCAAACATATCACGCCTACGAGTTCGAATCCTACCATTGCTTCAGATTTAAAAATTGTAGCTACACATATAAATACATATACATATACATATACATAATACATATATTAATATGTATTATAGTATATATATTATTATTACATTATACAATATATTAATAATATATATATATATATATAATATAAAGTATTAAATTATATATATAAATAAATTAAATAATGTTATATAATATAATATAATAATATAATATATATATATATATATAGATATATATATATAATATTGTCATGAACCAACTACGGTTCCATAGGGCTTTTCACAAAAAAAAAAAAAAAAAAAAAAAAAACTGGAAACTGGAGAGACTAGGAGTCCAAAGGTTCAAATAAAAGGAAGGAGGAGAGAAGAAAAATAAATCGACAGAATAAACCTTAATTTAACTAGTTTATTTTAATTAAACGCCTATTTCCTGTGACAAAGCAATTTACATATTCTTTACAGGCGAGTTAGAGGTTCAGCCAAAAAACTATCCAAAAATGAACAATGTTCCATTACAAAAAAATTTACATTAGCACAGCAAGTAGCATTGACAGAAGCAACAGCACAGCAAAAAAGCAATAATTTGACATAATTCATTAAAAACAATTAAGTAGGTCAAATCAAATCTTTACCAAGGGCCATAACCACCTGCCGAACATCACAAACTAATGGTGAATACCCAGAAGCCATTACACTTGCTCCAAAACAATAATAAAGCAGGTCATAAAATTAAAATATAGAAAACACCCAGAGCCAAGACACTTGCTTCAGAACAAACCATAGTAAACCAGCTTCATAACAAATTAATCTGGGCCATTACACTTGCCCCACAATTAATTATGAAAAATAACCAAATCGCACCGGTCCGGTTTAAACAATCAGAATTAAATAAAATTCATAATTCTCCACTGGATAGACGGATGAATCCCCCCGACGAAACTCAAAACTGCATCCCATACCACTGATGCCACCAATTCAGAACGAACGTCACAAACAGTCGTTACTGTTGTCATCATAAGGGAATGCCATTGATGACCATGTTTCAGCCACCATCCATCCTTCATCAGGGAAGAATTAAAACCAACTGGTAGCAGAACACTGCTACTTCCAAGGGCAAAATTACTCCAGAACTGCTTGGTAGAAACCAAATTGGGCGCTTCTCGTCCTCCCGACCAGCAGTGGCCAAACAGGTATAACTAATACCTGCTGCTGTCGAGATCTGGACTGGCTGCTGTGCTGAGCCGCCCAACTGTTTCTGATAGAAGTGGACGGTAAACGTCGCCTCGCCTAAACAAACAAAGCAAAACACAAGATGGGAAGGTGTAAATCAACAATCAGAAACAAAGCCACACCAAGGCTATGTTAAATTTCAAATTTCAAATAAAACAAAACCTTACAAATATATACAATATAACTTATTTATTAACCCACAAACATCATTAGATATTCAGAATTCACTCTAACCTGGGGAACATAACTTACCACCCAAGGCAATTAATTAATTCGAAATAGTAATTAAATATTTGGATGAGAACCGCAAAAAAAATCACGCAAATAAAAAAACCGACAAAAATGCACACTTCAAACCAAGTGGGTTACAAACTTACCAGTCCAAGCTATCAATGGTGGGAGGTGCGCATGATTTGCCGATTCTAAATACAGGACCTTCAGTTCCTCGTTGGACGAGTGGGTTACGTGCTAGCCTACAGATTCGGTAGTCACGAGTTCGATTCCCCGCTCTGCCAACGTGGAATCAGAGGAAATTTGTTTTTGGTGATTAGAAATTCATTTCTCGAGATAATGTGGTTCGGATCCCAGCCAATAAGCTGTAAGGTCCCGTTGCTAGGTAACCAATTGGTTCCTAGGCCAAGTTGAAAACATCTAATCCTTCAGGGCTAGGCCTCCCTAGGAGAGCTGTTAATCAACTCATGAATAATACTGTTAACTTAAATACAGGACCTAATTTCGAATGGTTTAATATGTCATAACCGAGACATTAAAGAAAATCAGACTACTTATTTCAAGCACTGGGACTGATGAGGTCATTCAGCGCTGAAATGGAAATTGACAGTAAAAGGTCTGAAAGATGTAACAGGAGGAAAACCTCGCAGTTGCACTATGAATCAAATATTAGGAAAGGGCGGAAAGTAAGATGAAGAAAGAGAATATGAACGGAGGTACAGTAAAAGGAGCAAAAGCGCTTGCAGCTAGGGGCCGAGGGCACGCTGCAAAGAACCGTAAATAATGCCTGCAGTGCACCGCATGAGGTGCACTGACGGTCCTAACCCCCTACGAGGACTTATATTAATGGAAGCTCATACAATAATCACTTGCAAATGAGAATCGAAACTGATTTAGAGACACCAAAGTTTGCTCAAAATCTTCAGGAAAATGAAACAGAATCTTTACAGTAAAAAACGCAGGAACTATTTTCCACAGTTTCGTTTAGCTCTCAGGGCCACTGGTCTTTTTCGACGAGAATTTCGTTTGACCAGCGACGGCTGAGTACAAAGGCAAAGAACAATTGAAATACTGTTTGAAAGTCGAGTCAAGCAATGCCACCGAGAATAAAGATAGTGGAGATAAATATTAGGCTAGACATGCAGCTAACTACATAAACTATAAAGCATTTCGTTAAATTATAAGCGATACCTTTTGGTTCTGGTAAATATATTAGGTAACCAAATTCAGAAAGGAAGAAGTTAAGCACATCTTAGTTTAACCAGACCACTGAGCTGATTAACAGCTCCCCTAGGGCTGGCCCGAAGGAATAGATATTTTTACGTGGCTAGGAACCAATTCTGGTATCCATCCACATTACATCGAGAAATAAATTTCTAATCACCAGAAATAAATTCCTCTGATTCCGCGTTGGCAGAGCGGGGAATCGAACACCGGACTACCGAATCGGTAGAAACTACTAACACTTGAGGCAATCTCACAGAAATAGTCCAGTTTGCTAGAATTCGTCTTCCGTCCAAAATGGAAAGCATTCAAGAAATCTGTCCAAAATGGAAAGCATACTGAAAGAGTGACGTTTCACCCAACAATAAATCAATGTATTAAAAACTATTCAAATTTATTATTCCAGAAAAAAAAACCGCTTACTATTTTCGCGTCAAGGCAGGGTGGTATCACATCGGTCTAGTAGCTCGTAATGGATTACCTACTATATATCATTTAACCCTTTAAAAACTACAGAGGGAAAAAATAATGAAAGAACAACAGTTCTTCCAAAAAAAGGTGACCGAGTTTGTGCACGTAAATGTTTCGATGAAGAGCTGAGGAAAACAGAGTCGGGAAACGCAGTTTGGAAAAACCATTACACGCGATAAATTTTTGCATCAGGCTGTCCCGACAACAGAAATGTGCATTGCGAGTGACGCTACTGTATTTCCAACAGGCATTTCCTATATAATTAAATATTCTTTCGTCCGGCCGACAACAACACATCACAACAAAACATGGGGAAAGGGACGGAATGGAAACATATTTCCACCAAGGTTGATTCCAACAAGTTATTCTCCCCTTCTTTGCTCGAGTGGGCGAATTCGCTTGTTTGTCTCTCTCTCTCTCTCATCCTCTGTTTCTGTTCATGTCTTATCACCTTGCATATTTGTGTTTCTTCATCTATCTATGCATCTTATATCTTTCAAAAGTAAATAAAATGAATTAAATACTGATCTGTTTTTATATAAGTCTTAAGTATATTTTATAAGATTCATGTCTGCCTTTCTGTTGCTCCTTTGGGAGAATGGGCGAATTGGGTTTGCTTGCCTGCTCCTCTCTCTCTCTCTCTCTCTCTCTCTCTCTCTCTCTCTCTCTCTCTCACTATCCATGTCTTATCACCCGGCGCGTTAGTGCTTCTTCATTTACATATGCATCTTACATCTTTCAGAAAGGAATACAAATAATTAAATATATTTTTACAAATAATTAAATATTAACATGGGTATACACGTTTAAATATAATTTATAAGATTAATTATTTGCTTTTCTATAGCTAAAAGAAATGTACTGTCAATTTCGACTTAAAAAAAGAAAAGTATGCAAGACGAAAATGAGCATTTCTACCACAGAAATAAAAAAAAAACAGAGCAGCAAATATAAAATTAAGAGTTAAGAGGAATGGTTGTCCTATACATACTTAAAGTGTCCTTTGGGACTAGGTTGCATGACCATGACATCTTAACCAAGACTTAATACTGGTGACTAGTTCCCGCTGGATGGAATGGTGATCCACTGTATATATTATATATATATAATATGATATATATATAGTATATATAATATATATATATATATATATATAATATATCTATATATATAGATCTATTATATATATATATATAGAATATATATATATATATATATATATATATATACACATTATAATATATAAGATATATATATTCAGATTATATATATAATATATATATAATATTATATATATTATATCTAGAGAGAGAGAGAGAGAGAGACGAGAGAGAGAGAGAGAGAGAGAGAGAGCGGAGATGTACCACGTAAATGCAGCTGCCTCAGTCCGATAGGCAAAAATAAAATGTAAGACAATAAACAACTTTGCCAAACTGAGACGGGGGCGGGGGTGGGGGTGGGGGAGGTGAAATGAGTATAGTTAAACAATGTAGAAGCATTTCAGTACAAGAAGCAATTTCATTAATAAGGTCATAGAGAGAGAGAGAGAGAGAGAGAGAGAGAGAGAGAGAGAGAGAGAGAGAGAGAGAGGAGAGAGAGTTAGGAGCCCTTGCGACTCTACCTACCAATTATTTGGCGAATTAAAATGTAGGTGGGAAAACAGAGGGTTGAAAATAATAGCATTGTATTGGTAAAGGACGACTTATTTCTCCTTTGTTTCGCTGTTCTGGTTTCAACACTCATAAAACGAATATAGTATAAGGCCACTTCTACGGTCGCGACACAAGAAGAACGTGTGCATGAGAGAGAGAGAGAGAGAGAGAGAGAGAGAGAGAGAGAGAGAGAGAGAGAGAGAGAGAGAGAGAGAGTCATTCACACAGACTATTATAAGTCGGCCAGGGACTTCTGATGCTAATTGATACTGACATCTGGTGGTAGGACTTTGGATGGATTATGAAATTTAGGGCAAAGGCCAAGCGCTGAGGACCAACTAGGAGGTCATTCAGCGCTGAAAAGGCGTAACAGGAGGAAAACCTCGCAGCTGCACTGTGAAACCATTGTCAGAGAGGATGGAAAGTCAAAAGGAAGAAAGAGAATATGAACGGAGGTACGGAAAAAGGAATGAAAGAGGTTGCAGCTAGGGGCCGAAGGGACGCTGCAAAGAGGTGCACTGACGGGGTCCGGTGGTGGGAGATGACTTAAAAAAGAACGTACGTTTAGCAATTTTCATAAAGTTACTTACTTTCTTAAAAATATCAAAACTTTTATGTTGACTAAAAAAACCAAAATTAACATTCTTATCAACTATCAGCAACATATCTAAGTATCAGCAAAACCTTATATGTCAATTTGTTTCTCGTAAAGTCAGTGTCATTCTTCTGCAGGTGGACCTACAACCAATTCACTGAATGCTGCACCGGGAACCAATCGAGGAATTATTTATTGCTAAAACACAACTGGGTTTGGAACAGGGAAGGCCGTGTGCACTCCACCCTTGGAAAAAAAGGGACAAACTGACAAAGATTAGAAGAGAGAGAGAGAGAGAGAGAGAGAGAGAGAGAGAGAGAGAGAGAGAGAGAGATTGAACATTGTCTACTACTTTTAGTTTTTGAAACGACGAGAATAGCAATTTTCACTTTCTGTGTATTTTGTCATTCTGTTATGATTCGTGATAACATTTTGCACGCGCTAAAATGTTTTTCCCAATATTCCGCGTGAGTTTTGGCATTGCTTGTTCAATTTATAATCTCTTGCATTAGGTGTCCTATAAGATAATCTGTGATTTTAATTTTCGCTTTCAATAAATTCTCTTACATTCCTGAACAATCTAAAGGTACTAAAAGTTGTTATTTTTGATAGCTTTAATCTAAAATTTTGCTTTTTGGTAAGTCAGTACACATTAGCCCTAAACTATTTATACTAATCTGCATATCAGATCTTTGCTTGCAAGTACTGTCATATAATACGACCATAAATTCCCGCAATGTACGCTAATTCTAATCTGTCTCACAAATGAATTCTAACATTCACATTTTGATATCACTGATTCCGCCCCACCAAATTTCTTTATACTGTGGCTTCTCATTTCATAAATGATTACTTCTTTGCATTTTTCACAATTGCCTCGTCCCGACTTAGCGTGGCGAGGTGCAATGACATTTTCTTTTTCGTAATTCATTCATTGTGACCTTTTTCTTTTCATGTAGAAAAATTTATCATCTCTTTTGACATTCCCATCTGGAAAGAAGCATTAACGCTGATATAATCTCAACTCTGAACCTATTCTTCCATTCTGTATAAGAACTCTCCACTGGGTTCCCACCCGAGGGGCGAGTGATGAGAAAAAGTAGCAATTTTTATCTTTTAATCTATTGGAATTGGAATATAAAACTTTGGCCAAAGGCTAAATGCCGGGACCTACGAGGTCACTCATCGCTGAAAAGGACATTGAGAGTAAAAAGGTTTGAACGGTGCAACAGAAGAAAACCTCGCAATTGCAATATGAAACAATATTGTTAGGAGACGGTGGAAAGTAAGATGGAAGAAAGTTAATATGAACGTAGGTACAACACAAGGGGTCACAGCTAAGGGCCGAAGGTAGGCTGCCAAAAACCTTAAGTAATACCTATAGTGTACCGTATGAGGTACACTGACGTATGGGTATTATTATTTAATCTAGGCTTTGACATAGTGCCAATATTTTCCTTTTCACGTTTCTAACTTCTAAAGTCTTTTCAGATGAGTCACACCAATTTCTCCATAACTGGAAGTTCATCAGGGCATATGTAAATCAATTTATTCTGTAAATCAATTCTCTAAGTCTACGATCATATTGTTTGGGGAATGATTAAACCATGGCATTTCCCAACCCACCAAAATAGGACAAAAACTGCATGCAGACAAAAGAGAGAGAGAGAGAGAGAGAGAGAGAGAGAATTTTTGCATTGCTTTCAATTCTTTAACAACAGGAGTGGCTGTGAATGGAGCAGGAACTTTCCATTTAATGCAGTGTGACATTTTGTTATGATGTGAGCAGACATAAAAGTCAGTTACTGCTGAAAGGATTTTTGTGACTGCTAAAAGACTAGTTGAAATATTCTGCGTTTGGATTTGGGGTTGGGGGGGGGGGGGGCAAGGTAATAGATACAGCATTCATCGTGAATGCTGAGTGCTCGGCTGTTATTTCATGGATTTCTCTGCTGGTGGAACTATCTTTGAATTTATGCCTTCGTTTCAAACTCATCTTCTGGAACACTGGAAAGTTCCTAAAGCTTTGATACACAAGCATCTATTTTATTTCCCTAAATCTATCCAGTTTATATTTACTTCTAGGTAGCCGAGTTGCATTCATGAAAACATACGTACTAAAGTTCTCTTTTCAGTTTTACAGATTTGACCCTTGAGTACAAATAAGAGAGAGAGAGAGAGAGAGAGAGAGAGAGAGAGAGAGAGAGAGAGAGAGAGAGAGAGAGAGAGAGGCAAGTTGCGTTAATGCTTTGCACGCCATTAGAAGCTCTGTAAGTCAACCTTCGTTAGCTTTACAATCAGGGGCATGAAGGAATGACGGCTTCGTAAAGGTAAATATATTTGGAACCTCAAGTGAATGGGGATTCGGAGGCGCCTCAGAGACAGAAGCTGCCATATGTGAGTCGTACGTTCGACTCAAATATTGTCTTTGCATGTGTGATTATATACGGCAATACCTCCTCGTTTTAGGACAGCCTCCGTTCTTCCGGATCTCTATTCAGGATCTTGTGAAAAGGCAAAAGTTAGGTATTAAGGCCAAAATATAGGTATCAGTGTCCTCTAAGAAATGGGTTTGCATATTCTAAGAAGCACATAATGATAAACCACAATTTGTGATCGCTATGGTCCATAAAACTTATAACAGAAATCAATATCTGGTGATAATGATGATGTACAGACCAACGCTAATTACCCAGCGACACATTAGTTAAATGGATTAATGGAGCATGATCTGTGAGAATATTCTGGTTAACAATCCCCAATTCTTTACTTATTTTCTAGATATAAATACATTCTAGAATACGTTCGGGGCACAAAGACAGATATTTCCATTCAGGACATTGCAGCAACTGATTTTAGTATTGAATTCTCAAACAATGTGCCTATTTAAAACAGCCGAAGCCAATTTCACCAACTCAATCACAACCCATCTCATAATTTCCTCTGACACTTTGTCTTTATTGCGCATAAGTACCACATCGCATTAATTCCCTCCAGTTTTCGAAATCTCCCTAACGCCCTTCAGCACAGCCAAAGCGAATGCTCCAATGAGCGGATCTACGACACAGTCCCTGGGAGGGAGCTGCGCCGATAAACCAATTTAGGAATTACTTATTTCCCAAAATTGAATTGGGTGGAAACAAACAAAACCGGTCGCATCCCCACCTGTCAAAAAGGAACAACTGATAAAGATTGGATGAGAGAGAGAGAGAGAGAGAGAGAGAGAGAGAGAGAGAGAGAGAGAGAGAGAGACCTGCTTTGTTTTCAAGTCTCAAATAAAGACAGCTGTTACGAATGGAGCAAGCTGTCTGCTTTCACCTGTAGTGACATTTTATAGGATTCTTGAGTTTGTCCAAAGAGTGGTCCATCTGCCCTATTTGAATTTTCGCATTGCCTCCATAATAAGAAGATTTTAATTAATTCTATGTGCATTCTTTTTCTGTTTAGTTTTATTTTTCATTCTTTTTGAATCTAATCCTTATCTCTCTCTGTTGTGGTATATGAGAACTGATCAAATAAATAAATGTTTTAAATAAACTGATTCGTATACGAAAATACTTCAGCATTCGTGGATTTCATTGAGAGAGAGAGAGAGAGAGAGAGAGACGAGGACGAAATTGAAGAGGGTCGAGAAGAGAGGAGAGAGGATAGAGAGAGAGAGAGAGAGAGAGAGAGAGGTCATGGCAGTATCCTGCACTTTCTTGGAAGCACAGAGTCTGAAAACTAACTCACGGTCAACTCATTATTGTAGTAGAGGCAATATGAATCCAATACAAAGGAATGTTATGGCAGATTCATCATTTCTACCGTATTCAGTGAAAATTTAATAATAACATCACTCTCTGATCGAGACTCCTAACAAGAATGATACATCACTCATTCATCGAGAATCCTTACAAGAATGATAGAGAATAACATCACTCACTGATCGAGAACCGTTACAAGAATGATATAGAATAACATCACTCACTGATCGAGAATCCTTACAAGAATGTTAGAGAAGAACATCACTCACTGATCGAGAATCCTTACAAGAATGTTAGAGAAGAACATCACTCACTGATCGAGAATCCTTACAAGAATGATATAGAATAACATCACTCACTGATCGAGAACCGTTACAAGAATGATATAGAATAACATCACTCACTGATCGAGACTCCTTACAAGTTATATAGACTGGGGATATCCTAACGCTAATAAATACTGAAGAGATATGAGGTGGTAAAAGATCAGGAATAATAATTCAATAAAAATTCCACTACGGAGATTTTCATTAAAAAAAATGGACTTACTGATTTGCCTAATCAAAATATTTAATCAAAATATTTAAGCTCCTCAGCTTGGAGAATACTTACAGCCAATTTTCTCAACACAGCACGTACAACTTTTTATAACATTTCAGCAAGGGCAACACAGGTCATCCTTCAGAGGAACTAGGTCAGAGTCCCTGGACATTGCGTCAATGAACCTATTGACGAATTACTCACTGCTGTAATCGAATTGGGTGGGGAACAGTTAAAACCTGACAGAGTCTAAGTCAGGCAAAAAAAAGGACAATACATAAATTGACAAAGATTGGACGAGAGAGAGAGAGAGAGAGAGAGAGAGAGAGAGAGAGAGAGAGAGAGAGAGAGAGAGAGATAATTTTGTATTTCTACCAGTTTTTATAGCAAAAGATTGGCTTACTGATGAGGCAGATATATATCATTTCAACTTTCGTATGACATTTTCTTGTGATTTGATGAGAATAAAAGCCAAACAGCCACTAAGATAATATATGAGTTTAATCTAACGGTCCATACTTGGAATGAAAATTGTTACACAAGATAAACAAGCAGACAGTTTTAACATTTGATATCTATAACGATAAAAGGAGTAATATAATAGACAGGCTACTTCATAGCGGTATTACTGCACTGGCAAGAATTTCCTCAGTTCATTTATGAAAATCTGGCTATTTAGCCACATAGTGGGACACTTTCAGCCACTCAATGCTCAAGACATTGAAAAAGGGAAGTTGGAGTGGCTGGACAGACAGATGGAAGAAAGAAAGGAAGTCTCGAGAGTTCACATGGGTAGGATCTATGTTCCACCTCTCCTGAGGGATACGTCTTTCAAAAGTATCCCTCAGGAGAGGTGGAACATACGTCCTGCCTATGCGAACTCTCGAGAGAGACTGAGAGTTTCGAGCCTTATCAACGGCCAATCAGGCCCGTCGTAAGGGACTGGCCTAGACATCAAATGCACGGTTGATGTGAATCTGCTATAGTTATGTCTACCGTACACCACGTGAGGAGCACTGCCGAACCTCCCTTCTTCCCAGCCCCCTTTTAAAGGGAACTCTTCAGCATTTATGAATCACATCATGAAGAACAATGCTGAGCTTTACATTAGAAGAAATAGTTAAATTTGGATGTGAATGCTCAGCAAAGTGAGAGATATCCAATACCTTCTAAGGTGCTGACAACGAGGAAGCTATCAGTGCTTTTTCGTAGGAGATGAAGATTCCTGGAACCTGCTGCCATCAGGTATGGCAACAATTATTGTATAAATACCGCAGAATTACAGGTATAAAAATGCGCCGAAGTTTCGTCGGCTCAGTCGAGTTTTCTGTACATCATATAATCATGGCAACCGAAAACAGATCTATCGTTCGGAGGTCTCGGTATAGTGCTGTATGAACCACGGCCAGGTGGTCGCCTGGCCTATATCGTTGCCAGACGCACGATTATGGGTAACTTTATCCTTCCAGAAAGTAAAAACTACGCAGGCTAGAGGGCTACAGTTTGGTATGTTTGATGATTGGAGGGTGGATGATCAACACACCAATTTGCAGCCTCAGTAGCTTTTAAGATCTGAGGACGGACATTGAAAAAAAGTGCGGACAGAAAAAGTGCGGACGGACAGACGGTGTCATCTCAATAGTGTTCTTTTCAGAAAACTAAAAAGCTGAAGCATTCGATATAAATGCCACCATTTCTGTAGACACAGGATGGTTCTAACAACTTCTCATATTCTGGCAGCTTGGAATACATTTTCAAGAACAGGGAAAAAAGTCAACGAATTATCAAATAGGTAGAATCGTAAAGTACATCTCTACATACACAAATAGAATCAAGCGGTTAAGTTATGGTACACGATTAGCTAATTATCAAAGTCTCGATTTTTTCTAGACTTCAGCCTCCTCCAAATAAATACATCACTTGCTGAAACGTGACGGGTCTTTGATAGGGATAGCAGAAGACAGGATAAGTCTAGTAACTTTAAAAACAACACCATTTAGAACTCTGTGTTGCCATTCACTTTAAGACTGTCAGAGAGAGAGAGGAGAGAGAGAGAGAGAGAGAGAGAGAGAGTTATGGCTGTGTTTTGCACTTTCCTACAAACACCATGAAGTATAAAAACAAGCTCGACATCGATTCTCATTGTAGGAAATCCAACGCAAAACCGATACAAAGAATGGTGCTGAATGAGAATCATTACTTCTCTTGATATTACTGAAGTACAGACAAGGATTTATCAGTATGACTGACAGCTAAAAAATTCTTACAGATATTAAATCTATTGAGAATTCCCTAATGGTAAAAATATTACGAGGAGATATAATGATTGTCAAAAGAACTATTAAAAATGATGAATTTCTTCAAGAAATGTTTGACAGACAGACTGTAGTAAGGAAATATTACAACTAATGAATTTCTTTAAGAAATATCCGAACATTGACAATAACTTCTTCTGTGATATATAAGAAATTTATGAGAATTGCAATCGAAAATTATTACTGCATAAAATTGTGCCCTATCGCGTTATTTCAATCTAGTGTTCAAGGACTCCCACCACACTGCCTTCTTCAGGAAGAACCTGATGCAGTGTGCCCCAGGTAAACGAGGCGTGATCGGACCTCCAGCTTACTTGTGGCGCGTGCTAAAATCTATTTCATTAGAAATAATCGTTCTGTACTGTTTAGCATGCACATTATTTATTTTTTACATTTTATTTCTAACAAATAAATCATAACTATCCTCTCCTAAAATTCCTGTATCTTTAACTCAACGCGAAACACCTTTTTCAGAACTTTTTAGGCTTTTCCATACGGATTTCCTACCCCCCCAAAAAGAACAATAGCAGCAAGAACAAGAACAACAACAACATCAAGAACAACAGCAGCAGCAGCAACAACAACAAAGTAGTTTGTAGGCTTACTCCCCGAGGAAGCTAAAAGACAAATATTCGTGTTTGCTTTCTACATCTTGCATGCTGAATGCTTAATAATGAAACAGGCATCACCTTAATACAAACAAGTTTCATTGTGTCAAAATGCGAGGTACTATATCAAAGTCAACGCTAGAAGGATTTTGTATGTATTAAAGGAAAGACCAAAGTACTCTCCTGTCATTTTTTTCGAATAATGTGCGAGAAATTGTTTTTAATTCTTTATTTTACACCCATCGTCTTTCTTCCCTGAAACTCTGATGTTGCTTATAGCTAAACTACTAAAAGCTTTATAAAATTCTATGTTTATGAGGGCAGTAAACATTTCTATAGCAAAAAATAGATAGTGTTGCAACAATCCCGTACGTAATAGGGGAAGAAGACCCATTACTAATCAAATACAAAGAATGATTTCAATGAAATTACTACAAGTCCTAATAAAAATGAAACGTAAGATGAAAATACATGTAACCATCACATCTAACCGTCTCATTACTGATTGGTCAATAATTCAAAAATACTTTATATATTGATTAAGAACTACTGATAAAATATTTTGAAGGAACACCAAGGTTTGACAGAAAAATTATTTTCGTCAAGAAATATCGAAGCTACCGATTTCCTTAAGGTAATGCTCGAACCTGTACTCTCGAGCAGAATTGACAGCTATAGTAGATTCACATCCACCGTGCATTTGATGTCTAGACCAGTCCCTTACGACGCTCCTGATTGGCTGTTGTTAAGCCAATCGCAGGGCTGGAAACTCTTAGTCTCTCTCGAGCGAGTTCACATGGGTAGGGTCTATCTTCCAACTTTCCTGAGTGATACGTCTTTCAAAAGAATCCCTCAGGAGCGGTGGAGCATACATCCTACACATGTGAACTCTCGAGAGAGACATAGAGTTTCCAGCCCTGTGATTGGCTTATCAACAGCCAATCAGGAGCGTCGTAAGGGACTGGCCTAGACATCAAATGCACGGTTGGTGTGAATCTACCATAGTTCTCTCTACGATATCAAATCCGACTTTTGGAAAGTGCCAACAGACGTTTTGTCTTTACTGTGGAGTACTGCATTGTGGAACTCTTTTCGTTC
Source organism: Macrobrachium nipponense (assembly GCF_015104395.2). Taxonomy (NCBI): domain Eukaryota; kingdom Metazoa; phylum Arthropoda; class Malacostraca; order Decapoda; family Palaemonidae; genus Macrobrachium; species Macrobrachium nipponense. The sequence continues at coordinate 21,762,487 of NC_061110.1, read as the reverse complement.
TGCCGTTCATGGCGTTCTCTGCTCCCTACAGCAAAGGCAACACAATTATTTGTCCATAAGAGCAACTATAACAGAGAGTTCCTGGCACTGCGCTAATGAATCTATTGACGAATTACTTTCTGTTGTAATCGAGTTTGGTGGACAAATATATAAAGTGACAAAGATTGAACTCGCCGCGCGCCCATGAGAGAGAGAGAGAGAGAGAGAGAGAGAGAGAGAGAGAGAGAGAGAGAGAGAGAGAGAGAGAGAGTTTTATTATGCCTTTATTTTCAGGAGATATGAGTGTACATGAATGGAATAGCCATCGATCCCTTCTCCTTTCAGGCATTTTCATAGGATGTGGGGAGAAAATATTTCCCAAGTGTACTGATTGAACAATTTATCCTTATAGGTCTCATGTAACAGTTAACAGTTAAGGCCCCCACATACACTGAACGATTGTATGAACGATAGACGTTATCGACCCACACACACACACTATTCAGACAGTATGAACGATCTCCGCACCGATTTCAGTCTGAACAAAGATTTTAGTCTCGAGAAGACGAGGCATCATCTATAGACGAGACGCGCGCCATAGCGTTATATCGGCAGACAAACCCATACATTGAACGACCTGTGTATGACGACTTAAGTCGCAAGCCAGCAACCTGGTCGTGACAGATTCCCGCTGAGATCGTTCAGACACGAGGCTCCGCCCACTTTTGCATTCAGACAAGCCCATACACAGCGTTTTTGCGAAAGATACAGACAGTCGCTCAGACAATCGTTCAGACAATAGTTCAATGTATGGCGCCCTTTAGAGTTGGTTACTAATTTACCATCGTTACTACGAAGAGAATAACTGCAAGTGTAATGTAACTTGGTCCATCATGTATAAATCACTTTTTGTGGCTTTCTTTCCTCATCACAATAACAAATTTCATCAACGAGCAATTCCAGTGATTTTGGCATGTTGACCAAAGGTTTGTTTGTTTGTTGACCAAAGGGGAAGGGTAGGAATGGGGTTGGGAGGGGGGATAACAGTGAGAGCCGGAGGTGGGGAGGGTGGCTACAGTGTCTTCTTCCGCTCATGATCTATAACCCCACGGAGCCCCACCCAAAAGTGAGGTCTCTATACCTTATGAGTAAGCTAACAATTTATATATTAGAATATTATTGTTATTATTATATTGTCTGGTTTCAGTCAATGAAAATGAGAACCGACGCTAACGTCACATGTCGTTGACACTTACAATTATATTTAAATAATATAATTCTCACATTAGCACAACTAACATTTGCAAAGGAAAGGCTTTTGATTTTTTTTTGTCTAAAAACATCTTGATCCATATTTCTCGAAACCGTTGTGCATCATTAGTGATTATTGTTGACTGCATCTCAAAACGTGCGTTTAAACTGTCAGCTGTAGATAATTAAAAAAACTATATCTTATACATGAACTTTGCAGTGTTATAAATGAAGCTCATTGTGAACTTTTAATTAATACAGAAAAAACAAGTTTGTCTAATAATAAAAAAAAGAGAGAACATTTATCAGCCAATTGTTATTGCACTTTCATTTTATGTGGTAAATAACGGTCTTTTCGGCCCTTTATAATTTTGAAAACGGATTTATTTAAAATAATATTAACTTACTAGGAACATTTACTACTATTAAATAGGACTAATAAAAATCACGAAATGATGATGAAAAGTATCAGAGATGATTTCAAATTCCTGAAACGTTAAGCAAAGCAAATAATGGGGTTAATAAATATTAGGGTGTTTGAGACTACGTGAGATTGCTAAATTTCTCCTTTTCACAATGAAAAAGACCTTTCCTTCATACCATTGTGTAGAGCCTACACTACTGCAAAGATATTTGAATTATGATATATTTAAGAGTAAAATCCATCCTTCAAGCCTCGGGTAATCTAGCATAAAAGTCGAAGTTATGAAAAATATCCAGTCCCTACAAAGAATGAATTCAGCCACGTGGATTCCTTTCTTGTGTTCACAAACCTTACACTAAAAACCTTACTACAGTATTTAATGTCTAGACCCGTCCCTTACGACGCTCCTGATTGGCTGTTGACAAGCCAATCACAGGGCTGGAAACTCTCAGTCTCTCTCGAGAATTCACATAGGCAGGATGTATGTTCCACCTCTCCTGAGGGATACTTTTGACAGGCGTGTCTCTCAGGAGAGGTGGAACATACATCCTGCCTATGTGAACTCTTTCGTGAGACTGAGAGTTTCTAGCCCTGCGATTGGCTTATCAACAGCCAATCAGGAGCGTCGTAAGGGACGGGCCTAGACATCAAACGCAAGGTTGATGTGAATCTACTATAGTTTATACAGGCACTTTAACATACATTTGGATGCAGGTCATCTTCATAGCATTGATGGGCCCCATTTTACCAGATACGTGAGTAATGGTAACAACCACAATGGCCCTTGACTTCACGAATTTTGCATACTTTTCGGATAGGCTTGTCACTACAAAGCCTTAGATCCCAAATGCAAGATATGAAGTAATTATGATGTCCGGTAGCAGGAATTCGAACTCGTATCCACAGTACTAGAAAGAGGTCAAAAGAGGTCACGTTACCGAACTGACCACGAGAAGGTTATGTATTTCATGTTTATTCCACTCGGTCTTATCTAGTAAAAAAGAATACTCAAACATGACGCCAAGTGCACATTGACCAACAGCACGAATTTTATAGTTATCTCTGGGAGGAAGAAGCCCAAATGATATATAAGTTCAAAGGAAATGTAATCAAACCATCATTTATTCCGATATTCGCACTGATTAGGAATGATTTACGCACAAATGATTAATCACGAAGATATGCCCAGAAGGTTTGGCAGAAAAAAAAAATGACTTATTTTAGAATTTCTAGTGAACGTTCAAAGATACAGATGTCATTTTATCGAAGATTGAATCAACCTTAGCTTATTTCCCCAACAGTAACGTATCTATTATTATTATTATTATTATTAATATTATATTGTTCAGAGGATGAACCCCATTTGCATGGAACAAGCCTACACGTTCCACAGACTTGAAATTTAAAATACCAAAGAATATAGTAGTGTTTCTTTGGAAGAAGCAACAGGAGGTAATATAAAAAAGAAAGAAGAGATCACTTACGAAAAAATAAAAAAAATGAAATAAATGAACAAATAAAGATATAAAAGTAAAAGTTAAATATCAAAATACAAGGATAACTGCTTTAGGGTAATCATTTATTCACATCAATGCTCCTTTGCTTTTTACTTTCGCGAGAGCCACATCACTTGCTTGCTCTCCTCTCATTTCAAGTCTCCCTCCCAACCTCTCCTCAGCAGAGACGAGGAGGATCTTCCACAAGGAGAACTTCCACAGAGTCCCTGGGCGTTGCGCCGCCGGTAAACCAATCGAGGAATTACTCCTTGCTCTAATCGAATTGGGTGGGGAACAAGCAAAACCGGACGGAAACGCACTTTTTCTTTTGAAAGGGACAAATATCCATAACTGACAAGGCCTGTCTGCATGAGAGAGAGAGAGAGAGAGAGAGAGAGAGAGAGA
>NC_061110.1:21673932-21753932 GCF_015104395.2 Macrobrachium nipponense | reverse complement strand
CTTCGGGCCAGCCCTAGGAGGGCTGTTAATCAGCTCAGTGGTCTGGTTAAACTTAGATGTACTTAACTTTTAATGGAACTAATATAGATAGTACAGTGTAGGGATTTGGATATTGTTGGTCGTGACTCTAAACTACTTACGAATTCAATGCATAAAACGTTGGGAATTATGACCCAGGACAATCATCCATTCTTATCGTATCTATAAACAAACACTGAAACTACAGATTCCCTACATAAACCCTCCACCCCACCGAACCGACATTGGCTTTGAACTTCCTCAACGACGCTACGTCTACATTCATATATATATAAAAAAGGGGTCCTCTGGCTTTCACACACACACAGTGTCACATCCCCTTTCTGTTCAGGACCTCCCCAGGTTCCTTTCAGCAAAACCAACCGAATTCGTCCATAAGCGGAACTACAACCGAGTCCCTTGGCGCTGCGGCGATAAACCAATCGAGGATTTACTTATTGTTGTAATCGAATTGGGTGGGGAACGGGCAAACTCACGTGTAGCCCCTCCCCACCCCCTGCCCTCTTCAAAAAAGGGCGAATATACACAACTAACAAAGGATGGTCGGGTGAGAGAGAGAGAGAGAGAGAGAGAGAGAGAGAGAGAGAGAGATCGTTTCGTATTGCATTACGTTTTTAAATGACAAGAGCATTCTGTGAATGGAGCAGGCATTTCCTGTTTTAATATACTGTGACATTCTGTCAGAGATGAGCAGACATAAAAGTCATTCTGTGTTGAAAGAGTAGTCCAAATATTCTGCGTTTGATTTTTTATTTCGTGAAACGAGAGGAAACCTCGCTGATTTTGGAGGTCAGGTGTTCATCTCTATTATTTCGTTCATTCGTTTGCTTGTCAGATAATTCATAATTATAACACTTCCTCTCTGACTCATACTTTCTTACTACCTGATGGACGATATCAATATAGTAGAAAATTATATACTTCCTCGGCTGTTCATTGGATATGAATTCAGACTTGTTTTCGAATGTAAAATCTAAGCCAAAATCCAAGCGGTGGGACCTATGAGGCCCACCCAACGTTGAAAATAATGTTGGAACAATGGCTAGGAGACGGTGGAAGGTAAAATGGAAGAAAGAGTATGAACGGAGGTATAGTAAAAGGAATGAAAGCGGTTGCAACTAGCGGCCAATGGGAAGCCACAAACAACCTTGATTCATGCCTGCAGTGCACCGCGTGAGGAGAACTGACGGCACTATTCTACTACGGGATTCAAACTTGTTTTAAGTGATTATGATGCTGTTATTTATGTTACTGATTTTAAGGCCGTTGTTCAGCACGTGACTGTGAGAGCATGTATGCTCGATCTCATTAACAGTTTATGTGAGCGCATAGCAGAGGGCAGGGAGCTGTTTTTAACTGGGTATTAAATACACGGATACATGGATGCCTACAATCCCCCTCCTAGAAATAAACACATAAAATGAAATAAAAAAGTGAAGAGGCGGCAACCCCTAGCGTGGCATAAAAACTTGGAAGTTAATGCCTCCAATATTGTCCCCACCAAAAATTAAAACCCCAATAAATAAATAAATAAATAAATAAATAAATAAATAAATAAATAAATAAATAAATAGGAAAAATCAAAGAATTAAAGAGTCGGCAATCTCTGGCGTGGCGTAAAACCCTTTGAGTTAATGCTAAAACCGCCCCTTTCCCAAAATAAAACCCCTGAAAAAATAAAAAATAAAAAAATAAAGAAATGGGGAGACAGCAACCTCTGGGCGATGCAAAATTAATACGAGACGAATATTCTATATCGGTTCCATTGAAGGATGTGCACTTGAGGTCAGTTAAATTTACTATAGATTATAATCTATAGTGAATTTAACAGGTTATAACTCTTCAAAATCTTAATGCCAATAGAAACTGAGAGTTCTGCTATGTTATCAAGTTCTGTTATATGAAAGCATCGAAAAAACAAGTCTTGTCAAATACCATAATTATGGTATTTGACAAAACTGGTTTTTTCGATGCTTTCATATAACAGAACTTGATAACATAGTAGAACTATCACTTTCTATATGCATTAAGGTTTTGAAGCGTTATAACCTGTTGAGTAACAAAATCTCACTTGTCTTATAGTTTAGGCCAAGATTATTAGTCTTAAGTCGATTGTTTTCGTCGTTTTAACCTACGCCTTAACTTGTTAAGATTCCTTGTGTCAGTATGAGAGCTAGTTCACTCGAGTAGCTTCAAAACAGCTTTATTGACTAACTCAGACCCTTACTCTGTTCTGATGTGCTTGTCCATTTTTTATCTGCTATGATAGTTTTCATAACATGCATGTCTGTTTAAAAAAAAATTTTCTGAAACAGACTTCTTTTTAAATATTTTCTTAAAATGGAAAAAGGAAGAGTTCATTGGTACAGGAGTTGATATTGTTGATAAAAGGTGGTCGAAGGCACCATTACAATATTATTAGAAGAAAAGGTTTCATTACATTTCAAAATGCACATATCTACATTTTGTTTTGTGTATGTGGTTTTGAGTCACACCATCCTCTTGCAACATTCAACTGCATCATCTTTGTAATTTGCAGAAAATACTACAGTAAAGATGGAGACTTCACTTAGTCTTTGCCTATGATGTTCATTTTCCTTTTTTCAATTGAGTTGAGTCACGCAGGCGAAGGCATCTTACTGTAAATCTGAATAACAGTATACGGACGGCCTCTGTCCGCCTCCCCCTGAATATCCACACAATAAAGTCACTGAGCTTCAACTAATATGTTCGGAACTAGGCATACACAATCAGGAGCTCCTTGACACTGCAATGTTTGTCTGGAGTTTTGTGAAAGTTTCCGTATCTCTGAGACAACTCAATGCTTTTTTTTTTTTTAAGTTTCTTGTAAGTTCCCTTAGCACCTAGACAATTTATAACTTTTGCTTGGAGCCTCGTGGACCCTTCGCTCCTAGACAATTCATACTTTAGTGTGCAAGTTCCCGGTCGCCACGAAGTTTCTTGTATGCTACGCAAAAAAAAAAAAAAAATAAAATAAAATAAGGTAAATAAAAAAAGAATAAAAATAAAAACAAAAATCCTTAATCAAATGCTAAGAAGTGAAGGCACTACGTAAAAGAACGCTTAAACTAGATGAAGGAATGGACAAGAACTGCATAAATCTATAATAAGGATGACCTCCCTATAATAGTGTTCTCCCGTGTCTCATGAGAAAATATGGCTTTTAAAATGCCTGTAGTTATAAAGACTGAAATCAAATGGCAGGATGTCAGCAACATGCTTTTTGCTTTGACTAGCCACGAAATGAAAAGTTGGCTACTAACGATTAATTTGAATAATCCAACAGACTTCCAAAGAAGTAATGGCAGTAATTAAAACCACTTGTGCGCAACTGCCCTAAATGTTTCAGGAATTGATTACAATATCTAATAACAGACCAGAGGAGCATTAAATGTAATCATACAGAAGACAGCGATTGCTAATTGGCGTTTTCGCTCGAAATGAGATTCCCTCTGTAGAACTGCCATAACCAGGATAATTTCTCCCAATATTCTGAATGATTTTTACGTGTGTGGTATGCATTGAAAGACTACATTGTATTAAGATTATAAAGGCTAAAACATTCAAAGCTGAGAGAAGAGAGAGAGAGAGAGAGAGAGAGAGCAAAATAAAACCCACGAGAAGCAAGCAAAACAAAACCGGGCCCCTTACCAGGGATAAGCAATTTGTTTGACCCACTCAGCGAGCGTAAGCAGCACTCGCCTACAACCCGCCAGTTAGATGACAAATGATACCTATGGCGACGACAGGATCATTCCAGAACAATCGCACTTTCAATTTTACCTCCTCATAATTCTCATTTCCTATCAAAGAATTGCCCTCACTCGCGCGCGCGCGCGCAAGCCTCCGGATACTCTCAAAGGGGCCAATTCTCTCCGAGGGCAGTATTAGGACTTCACTTTTCCTCTGCTCTTTTATTGGCGGTAGTCCTACCGTTTTCCCTTCTTCTCTCTTTCTTCTCTGGTTGAGGCCAAGAGAGACGGAGGTTTGGGGAAGAGCAAAGGCCGAGAGATGAAAGGCACAGACTTTTATGAAAGGAATAAGCGACCAATCATCATGACAATAAAAAAAAAGCCAAAACAGAAACCGCTTCAGAAATGAATGGTAGGGAATATATGATAGAGGACAAAATGACCAATACCTACAGTTACTGCCAGAACATCTTCCTAGGAGCTGTATAAATACTAGCACACGATAATGAAGATCTTGATTGGGGGCCAGAGGACGAATGTGGTTTGGAAGTGTAGAAAAGAGAGAGAGAGAGAGAGAGAGAGAGAGAGAGAGAGAGAGAGAGAGTCAAACAAGAGCGTGTTTGAGTAAAGATACATGAAAATGGAAGACATTAAACTGTACAAAATACGGAAACGAAATGATTGGCAAGTAAAAGAAACGATGTTGAGAAATAAATTAGATATTTGTTAACAGTGTTTTATATGATAGCGACGGCGTTGTGCTGTACTTTATCAAGAAGTGTGGTTTGGTCTGATATACGTGAAATAACATAAGCTTAAACAACTTGATAGATAATGGAGACAAAGAGGAACAAATAATGGAGAATCTATGAAAAAACGAGTGAACGATACTCACAAAGCCATATATTTAGCGAAAGTTATCGGAGTTGCAATAGCCCACACAATTATTGAACCACCTATGGCTGAAAAGATTAAAAGAACTGGCAAGAGAAGATAAGGCACAATAATAACATCAGAAGAGAGAAGACAGAGCTGATTAGAATATCATAATACTAAAACGTGATAATTATTCTGGAGACCAGGGACCTTCGACGTAGTTTGATTGCTTCCTAAAGAGGAAGTTTATAAGGTGAACTTCAAACTGACATGCGACCTTGAAAAGTAGTGCAAGTTTCAAAGTATTCTGATTGTAGCTGTGAAGTAAGTTCCTATTAATGGACCTGGGCCTAAAATTAGGTGAAGTTAAATTAAAGATATTTGGGATGGATCAGAGCAACGCGAGAAGCCGACCTTGAAACTGGCATGGCGCCTTGGAAAAAACGTCAAGGTAAAAAAAAAAAAAAAAAAAAAAAAAAAATGGGAACAACTCCCAACGTTTCATCCGTCAGCCAAACGTCAACTGTTAAACTTTAAATTGACCTTTGATCTGTGAAAATAGATCAAGAAATAATCTTAAGGTAAGATAATCACCAATTCCAAGGTACCTCTGTTAAAAGTTCTATACCACGCAGAACAAGGCCAAAGACCAAACAAACAAACAAATAATTTACTTTGATAAATGGTGTCTAATTCTGGAGACTAGAAAACTCCAACCATGATAGAGCCGTAAATCTAGGAAAATACACTTTTGTCTTGTGTTCCAAATCCGCCCTAGAGAACATAAGAAGGAAAAATAATTTGGAGAAAATAACCCCCTGGTCAGCTTCACACCAACTTCGATCAAAATGAGATAAATAAGGAAATATCTATAATAATAATAATAATAATAATAATAATAATAATAATAATAATAATAATAATGATGATGATAATAATAATAATACCCTATTTCGATGCAATCTGATGATGACTGTAATTATAATGAGTGTATCTCAAGAAATCATGATAACTTAGAGTAAGGAAAAATGACAAAGCAGTTATGAGAGCGACAACAGATCTTCTTTTCAAGTAATAACAGTGATGATGTTGATGATGACATCAACAAGAAAAAAAGTCAATAACAATTGTAGTTGCTATGAAAAAAAAGAAACAAAATGTGCCGTGTACAGAAGGTTGCCAAAGCATTGCTCAAGGATGTAGCCGAGAATGTAATATCTTTGGGCGCAAATAAGAAAGACAATGAGGGTGGCAGAACCTCAATAAACTTTCATTACTTACACGAAATTTATCTTGGTGTCTGCCCTCTTCATGATTTGTACTTGACATCACTCAGTCCTTGTTTTGTTATTAATTTAAAAATAATTATCTTTGAAATCTCTCTCTATATACATATATCTTGACATTCTCTCTCTCTCTCTCTTTCTCTCTCTCTCTCTCTCTCTCTCTCTCTATCTTATCTTCTCTCCTCTCTCTCTCTCTCTCTCTCTATAACTGATAATAGGTAAATATATTCAGTTGTAAATTTTATATTTTAGAAAAACCTCTGACATAAAACTATGAGAGGTCCCTGGCGTTCAGGACAATGACTGAATCATGATATGACATTTTTCCCCATGTTAAATCCTCTCATACCTTCCTTTGGCAGTTATTTTCATCTTCTTTTAAGTCAAGGGTATTTCATCAACAATTTTGTGGGCTACTCCAGCACTAATGCCATTTCTTGAGTACGTGGCATTGCGTTCTTCGTCCATCTGTTTTTTCCAGACAATCTCTTCGTTTCCTTTCTTAGTTAGGCTTGAGCACTTAGCACGTCACAAAAGCTTACATGATTTCCTACAGGCTTGAGCACTTAGCACGTTGCACAAGCTTACATGATCTCCTACAGGCTTGAGCACTTAGCACGTTGCACAAGCTTACATGATCTCCTACAGGCTTGAGCACTTAGCACGTTGCACAAGCTTACATGATCTCCTACAGGCTTGAGCACTTAGCACGTTGCACAAGCTTACATGATCTACAGGCTGAGCACTTAGCACGTTGCACAAGCTTAAATGATCTCCTATACACTAAACATAACAACACTTCATGGCAGAACCCTACCTACAGCACGACACTGTTAGCACCTTTGTTTGTGGTAACATGGAAAGCTGTTTTACATCTGTTCAATCTTATTTAGTACTGAGGGCAGTGGAACCATACTGGTACTTGAAATAATCTTTATTAGCCCCGACGTTTCAATAAAGGAATAAATATTGTGGATCATAAATACATATAAATTATACCAAAAAATCTTTAAAAACATTCATCAAGATAAATTAAAATTGGAAAAAACTGTTCTCAATTCAAGACTGCAATAAAATCAAGCCAAATTAGAATTGCTGGAGGCATGTATTCATGATCCACAAAATTCTTTTATTGCAGCCTTGAAAATGAGACTAGTTGTCTTGAAATGTCGGCACTAATAAAGATGATTTTATGTGCTGGTCTGTTTCCACTGCTCTCAATTTTTGATATGTCCGACTGACTAGCTGTCCTACTTGTATCCTTAATACTCTTTATCAGCACAGTTTCTTTTATATTTCGTTCCCTTATTCTCTCTCTCTCTCTCTCTCTTTCTCCTTCGTCTTCTTCTTCTTCTTCAATCTTTTAAACTACGCACTCGTCTCCTTTCTCGCTCCCCAGCTAGCTCTTTATTAGAATACGCTAGTATTTATCCATCTCCTAGAAAGAAAACATATTGAGAATAACGCTTGGTATTTGTCATTCTGTTCCCTCCCAGATATTCCCTAACATTCGCTTCTGAAGCAAAGTTTCTATTCTGTCTGCTATTTTGATTGCTTATTCCTTTCATAAAAGTCTGTGCCTTTCATCTCTCGCCTTTGCTCTTCCCCAAAACCTCCGACTCTCTTGGCCTCAACCAGAGAAGAAAGAGAGAAGAAGGGAAAACAGTAGGACTACCGCCAATAAAAGAGCAGAGGAAAAGTGAAGTCCTAATACTGCCCTCGGAGAGAATTGGCCCCTTTGAGAGTATCCGGAGGCTTGCGCGCGTGCGAGGGCAATTCTTTGATAGGAAATGAGAATTATGAGGAGGTAAAATTGAAAGTGCGATTGTTCTGGAATGATCCTGTCGTCGCCATAGGTATCATTTGTCATCTAACTGGCGGGTTGTAGGCGAGTGCTGCCTACGCTCGCTGAGTGGGTCGTATAAATTGCTTATCCCTGGTAAGGGGCCCGGTTTTGTTTTGCTTGCTTCTCGTGGGTTTTATTTTGCGCTCTCTCTCTCTCTCAGCTTTGAATGTTTTATGCTTTATTCCCAGAGTAGAATGAAGTCTTGCAAGGATACTATACACGTAAAATTCATTCTAAATAGTGGAAGAAATGTGCATTGTTCGTGTCGTTCTTCTGTAGGTCGAATTTCGAGCTGTCGTCTCTATAATTACCGTTAATAATCTTCCGGTCTGTTATTAGAAATCGTAATCCATCGCCGAAGCATTTAAGGCAATTACATACAAGTGGTTTCATGACTGCCACTGCCTCTTTGGGAGTCTGGTAGAGTATTCAAATGAGGCTTTAGCATTGTCTTGCAATCCACCTTTCCATTTAGTGTCTAGTCAAAGCAGAAAGCATGCTGCAGGCAACCTACCATTTGATTTCAGCCTCTATAACTACAGCTGTTTCAGAAGCCATATTTCCTCATTAAAGCAGGAAAAAAAAAACAATTAGTCTTTGGAGGTTATCCAAATTACAGAAAATTTAAGATTTGGAACGATCGTGTGCATTACATCTTTTAGATTTAGTGTTCTTTTGTGCACTGCCTGTTCCTAGTAGTTGTTTTTTTTTTTTTTTTTATATATGCGTAAGGCATACAAAATCTCCTGTACCCGTCACTCTGGAGATCGGAATCCTACACGAAAGTCCAGACAGAAGCCAAGAATTGCCTAGGAGCTGTTCATAATGCTCGCTTAGAGCTAAGAATTATTGTTGAAGTTTCGCGACATCCGCATAATGGGACGAATTCAGAAGAAGGAGCCAGAAGGGCTGACGAAAAACACCTCTCTTGACCTACTGGGACTTTCTTTTTATTATTCTTCTGTTGAGTTGAATATGGAATTTAGGCCAAGGCCAATCACTGGGACCTACGAGGCCATTCAGCGCTGAAATGGAATCTGACAGTAAAAGGGTTTATAGGTGTTAACAGGAGGAAAACCTCGCAGTTGCACTATGAATCAAGTGTTAGGAGAGGGTGGAAAGTAAGATGGATGTAAGAGAATATGGAAAGAGGTACAGTAAAAGGGACGAAAGTGGTTGCAGTTAGGAGCTGAAGGCACGTAACAAAGAACCGTAAGTAATGCCTACAGTGCACCGGATGAGGTGCACTGATGGCGCTACCCCCCCGGCCCCCTACGGGGATTATTCACTAGTACTGTTGTGTAAGGATTAAGGAAAACGAAAACAAATACAGCAACAATCACCTTTCAAGTTTTTCTACATTATAATATTTGTGCCAGATCTAAACAAGTAAATAATGCGGCGAAGAAACCAAAGTTTCTTCGGCGCAATAGAGTTTTCTGTCCGGTGATGGCTTCAGCCATGCCCTATGAAACTCAGCCACGGTCCGGTGGTGACCTATGTTGTTAGTACCTATAGCGCTGCAGAAGTACGATTATGGCTAAATTTAGTCCTAAATAAAATAAACACTTCTGAGGCTAGAGGGCTGCAATTTGGTATGTTTGGTGATTGGAGGTTGGATGATCAGCATACAAATCTGCAGCCCTCTAGCCTCCGTAGTTTTTAAATCTGAGGGCGGACGGACAGACAAAGCCGGCACAATATTTTTTTTTTTTGACAGAAAACTAAGATCCCTTAGCTATTTAAATTGTACATTGTAACGAGTTTATCGTTGGGACATTGATGAAGAATCGTCCATTGTTTAGAAGAATTTAATTGACAGATATTTTGTATTAAACTTATGATACGAGAGATAACGTGAATCCAACGCACAAGCGAATATTCATCTGCTTCTTACAAGAGTGAAATCCACATCTCTCATTTCTTTCTTAATTAGCGATATGCGATTTTACCTAATGCCACTCGTTGGTCTGAGGATATTCCAATCTCACCGACCAAACTAAAAATACATTTGGGAAGCTTGTGGCCCAAGGGAACGCAGGATGGGGAAAGAGGCGGGATGGTAATTACTCAAAACTATATTAAAACTAACAGATGTCAGAAATTCAGCTGTGGGAAGTATGATGCGTTCTGAAAAAATTCTTATGATGGGATAATTGCAAGAAATGACTAGGGGGGCGCAGCGAATCTTCCACATGGTGTTATTAGGTATCATGAATTACTACGTATCACGTGAAAGTTACGAAGAAGAAACTCTAAACATTCATGAAGGAGTTAGGGGTTTGAGTTTAGAAATTAGATGTTCTAGGTTATGAATGGTGTAGAAAAAAAAAAGAATCATGTGTAAGTAGATGCTCTCCATTGAATCAATGATTCTCGATTCTTTCCTTAGATAGGTTTGTTTACCTATCTACCAACCTATTGCGTTCTTCTTTTGTTTGATTAAATTGTTGCTTTACCTCTTGCAATTCACTATTTTGTTCTTGCTAAGCAGCCTGTCTGTCTGTCTGTCTGTCTCTCTCAATACGTACTAAAAAAACACACACACACACACATATATATACTATATATATATATAATATATATATATATATATATATATATATATATATATATATATATTTATGTTAGTCATTTTGCGGAATTGGTAATTTTGGAAAATGACTAAAATGTCTGTCATTATGCAAGATGTCCAAATACTTGGACATCTTGCAATTTTCTAAAAGGCCGTGGGTTTAGTCATTCTGCAAAATTACTACTAGTATCGTCGATCATTTTGTAAAACGACCAAACAGCTGCAGACCAATATACAGAAATTTACAAAAACGCTCGTTGTGTGTGTGTATGTGTGTGTGTGTAAGTTGTGCCATTCATTGCAACTTGTGTGTTCAGAACATTCCATGTGATCCTTCTGGCCCTTGTACAGTTGTGAATGACAATGTTGACAAGCCTGTGCTCTGTTGCTTTGTAATAGGAATCGAAGCATGCAGACTGAAGAAAGGGAATCGAAACTAGAAGAGGAGAAGCAAGCTAATAAAATGAAGGATAAAATCAGTACAGCGTCTCAAGACAGCCCACGCAGGGGACAAGTCACGGTCCCCATTCCACTCGTTGACCGCAGACGAGCAGAGTTTGCGAATGCGAAGTCAATTATCGTTCAGCCAATGGACGGCGGAACCCATAAACTTGGGACATAACACGGTTTACTTAAGCAGGTGTACACCTGTTATCAGTTCACCCTATGGGCTGATAAATTCACGTCACTCGAAGAAGTAACAAAGGAGCGGGAATTAAGTCTGTGAGAAGTGGCTACACACCCAGTCATGTCTGAATAGACGCTGCAAATGCTTCAAAAACGAAGTACTGTGCAACAGCAGATGCAAATGCAGCGTCTCTTGTTCCAACAAGTCTGATAATCCTAATTTAATCATTGTTGAAATCATTTTCAAGTTTAATTGTTATTTTGCAAATTGACCAAACCCGTGGTCATTTTTCAAAATGAACACAATCATTTGGATATTTTGCATAATGACAGACATTTTGGTCATTTCCCAAAATGACCGGGCATTTTTGCAAAATGACAGATTTCGCAAAATGACCGTAACATATACAAATATATATCTATGATATCTATCTATCTATCTATATAACAGAAAATATTTCACAGTCATATATAAATATGTGTATATATATATATATATATATATATATATATATATATATAATATATATACATATACACTGTGGGTCGTGACTTCTAAGAAATCAATAGAGGGATCCACAGTAATATCCTTGTTTATCTAGATATAATATGTTTATACAAAGCTTAAAGCTTTCGTCCATCCTCCTGTGGACTTGATCACTAAGCAAATGAGACAAGGTATTGGTGAAGAATTCCAAATAAACATAAACAAACAGACAAAGAACATTAACAAGGTTAAAAAATTCGAACAAGTCATTGGGTCGTTTGCCTTTCCATAATTCGCTGTGATCTACGAGGCGGGACAAAGCGCCGGTCTTCTTCCTGAATGACATCTTGACGGTCGTTAACCAAAAAGGTAGTTTGTAGATTAGGCTCTGGAACGGGCGAATGTAAATAACCATCCTTCGCCCGTTCCAGAGCCTAATCTACAAACTACCTTTTTGGTTAACGACCGTCAAGATGTCATTCAGGAAGAAGACCGGCGCTTTGTCCCGCCTCGTAGATCACAGCGAATTATGGAAAGGCAAACGACCCAATGACTTGTTCGAGTTTTTTAACCTTGTTAATGTTCTTTGTCTGTTTGTTTATGTTTATTTGGAATTCTTCACCAATACCTTGTCTCATTTGCTTAGTGATCAAGTCCACAGGAGGATGGACGAACAAAGCTTTAAGCTCTGTATAAAACATATTATATCTAGATAAACAAGGATACTTACGTGGATCCCTCTATTGATATATATATATATATATATATATATATTATATATTGTATATACATATACATATACATATGATTGTATGTATAATGAAAGATGAGGCGAGAATAGAATAATATATATACAAAACGAAAGATATAATAAGAGTCACGGACATTTATTTGAACAACCACGAAAGTCAAACAGCAGTCAAAAAAGGGAAAGGTCTACAGTGGAAGAAAACACGTTCATTAAAGTGTCCAGGCTGACCAAGAGGACTAGTCATGCGATTTACAGCGATCCCCATCGATCCAATATGTGCATAAATCATGCTCCTGGCGAATCCGATTAACTGTGTGCAACTTTATTCCATGTGTTGTGCCACTCCGGCCACGGAAGTCCGCCAATATATGGTTTTCAAATTAATGTTAATTTCTGTCATTAAAATTGTTATTGCAAATATTTGTTCAATTGTAATCCATGGATGCACCAGCGGCGTTTAATTTATAATGAAGTTCCTCTGTTTTTCTAACAATTCCTTCTTTTGTCAGGACAGGTCACGGTATCTTTGTCCAATAGTTATTACAAATATTTGTTCAATTGTAAACCATGGATACAGAGGCGGGGTTTAATTTATAATGAAGTTTCTCTATTTTTCTAACAATTCCTTCTTCTGTCAGGACAGGTCACGTAATCATTGTCCAAGAGTTATCACAATTATTTGTTTAATTGTAAACAGTTTCTCTATTTTTATAACAATTCCTTTTACTATTAGGAAAGGTCACGTAACCATTGTCCAAGAGTTATCACAAATATTTGTTCAATTGTAAACAGTTTCTTTATATTTATAACAATTGCTTTTACTATTAGGAAAGGTCACGTAATCATTATCCAATATCTACAAATTTCATCAAAGGGGACGGGGGAAGCGTACAGACACACTGATATAATATCATTTTACTATTATAAATATACATATATTTCTAAGAGCAGATGCAATGTAAACCACGATTTGATATTACGAAATCTAGGCTGTCAAGCCGAGCACTGGGGCACTTTGAGCCATTCAGCGCCAAAGACTGGGAGATGAGGGAGTTGGAGTGGTTGGACAGCAAAATAAAGATCCAAAAAATAAAGGATATGACGCAAAAGGATCAAAAGGTGGACCCGTTGCACAAAGAGGTAATAGTTAAAGAGGCTGGACAGCAAGACTGAAAACAGGAAACGGGACTGTAAAGTAAAAGCGTAAACGGTGGGTGGAGCTAAGTGCCGTAGGAACATTGCAAACACCCTTTAGTAATGCCTACAGTGCACCTCTGTGCGTTCAATACCCACCTGCCGGGGATGCGAAGTCAAGGCATTAACGCTCCGTTGCAGTTTAACACAGCATGGTCTCAACCAAAGTCGGCGATGTAATGGATTATAAAGTTCATCTGTTTGTTGAGATTAAGCTGACCTACACAACAATGGGCTTGTCTCCTTGGCTAACTCCATCGTGCAAACTTGAAAATATTTCGCTCTATTAAATGCGAGCAAACAACAGCTGCCGAAACTTCCCGTAAAGTTAATTCCGAAAACAAAGACTGGTTACCCTGATTCTTGGTAAATGGTTAACAAACCATATTAGATTTTCCCCTCAGATTATAAACCATTAAACTGATCCACTTCCCAGAAGTTCACGAGTGCCTGGAGGCGTTTGCGCGTGATAAATGTCTCATGGAATTTTCCCTTTCGAATAAAAAATCCGGGAGTAATCTTATTCCGAGATGCTCGTCATTGCATGGTAAAGTACCAGGCGCTTCCAAACGGCTTTCCTTTGTTGCAGAAACCCTCTTGATGACCGGCGGCCCTCAGGAGGAGCAAAGGGGACCGGTCCACACCGGTCCGCGGACGTCGCATTTCATCAGGAAGCAATTTTGCTTTCTCTCGCAGATATGGTGCAAAGTAAATTGGATTGGGGTAATTATTAATTAGCTATAGATGAGAGCACTCATTACTCGCTGACGTTTTCCAGCTTAATGGTAACCATACAATTAAGGGGAATGTCTTCCAAGACTGATGTTATTACTTTAATTACGAAAAGATTCTGTAGATCACGATTATTATACGTCAGTAATTATGCGGCAAAAGTTGGCAATTTGGGATTTCACTCCGAAGTCTCATCAGAGATAGAATATGATTGGCTGAGCGGGGAGGGGGAACAGATGGAAGGGAAAACGCTGCTGGGTGCATTGCAACCTTTTACGGATTGGTTGGGGATCCTTCACTTGCAAAGGAAAGAGCAAACTCTTTTCACTCATTTCGTTATCTGCTTTGGAGAAAGCGTTGGTTCTCCTTGATGTCGAGAATTGCTTGTGCATGTTGAAATAATTGTTTTAAGCCCGTCTTTATGTCTATCAAAGTACTGTCTGTTGTGTATGATTCATATATTCTATACATATCGATACAAAAATATACACGCATATATATATATATATATATATATATATATATATATATATATATATATATATATATACAAGCACGTAATCACATATATATACATATATAATATATATAATACATATCTACATACATACATACATATGTATATATATACTATATATATATATTATATATATATATATATATATGAATATATATGATATCACACACACACACACATATATATATATATATATATATATATATATATATATATATATATATATATATATATATATATATAATACAGTATATAGTTGTGCGTATAATAGCATATGTTTACGTGCAGTAAACGATGAAGTAATAAAAGAGAAGAAAAACAATGAACAATTCGATTCTTTCTCTTCCTCCCTTGATAACCTTGTTTTTTTTTTTTTATTATTTCTATTTATCCCATGGGTCAAAACATATCGGTAAAATATGGATATTCATTAAGAAGAATTGCGAACTTTACCCGATTATAATAATGATTTTGCTGAGAGTGGTTGGTGAAAGTAATGCAAGATGTCATTAGAAATTTAACAAAAGAAAAAAAAAACTTTAGCTAAAGTTACCTTTTGAATTAAACAGCCGTTTTCACAGTCAACATCAATACTCGGTGCGTTCATATGCATGAATGCATCACTGATAAAGTTGGCAACATGGAATTTATGTATATTATTTTTGCTGTCGGCGTAGTCATATGGATTACCTCCAGTGGAATAATACGAAATATTAGAAAAATGTAAAACCTTATCATCAGACAGGGATTACAATCAATGGTTCATTGAAGGCAATAATGATGGCTGGTTACAAAATGGATATAA
Source organism: Macrobrachium nipponense (assembly GCF_015104395.2). Lineage (NCBI taxonomy): Eukaryota > Metazoa > Arthropoda > Malacostraca > Decapoda > Palaemonidae > Macrobrachium > Macrobrachium nipponense. Next base: position 21,738,484 of record NC_061110.1, on the reverse strand, counting down.
CGTCAGAATATGCTTCTGAAATTGCTACGGAATTTTTAAGCTTTCGGCAAAATCAATTCAGCAGCTTTCAATCTTAATTGTTGATATATTTTTTAAAATAAAATCTAGAAGAAAAAAAGTTTGATTCGAAGTGTATTACTAGGTTCGTAAGCCGTTAAAAAAATCTCATCCTTTCCAAAGAATAAGACAAGAGACTTGGAGAAAATTAATAAAAAAATTATTATTTAGAGAAAATTTATTTTAAAAAATGGTATTTAGAGAAAAATTAATATTTTAAAAAATTGGTATTTAGAAAAAATGAAAAAAAACATTAATTTTAAAAGTTTGCATTAAAGAAAAAAAATATATAAATAAAAAAAAAATAAAAAAAAAAATTCGATCGCAACCGCTTCTAAGAAAAAGAGATGAAGAGGAAGGACCGGAAAAGGGAAAGATAAAGAGGAAATGACTGGAATCTGACACCACACGTGACGGAACCATTCCATCGTGTTGGAGACGACACGTTTTGCCAGCAGAAATCGCCTGTCACCTGTTTGTACGCGCAAATAAGTGTCTCCTTGACGGGCCAGCGCGTGTTTTTGTGCGCGTTCGCGTTCGCGCGCGCGCAAACGTTTGAAGAATTGGAAGGGGAGCATGAATTATGGGAGTTGCTAAGGTGTTCACAACACCCGCAGCCACCGTGATTTAAAGTGTGGCGAGTGCGGGGAAAGGCTTTATGATGGACCCTCCGGCGGTTTCCTCTGTTTCTTCTGTCCTCAGCTTCCTCGGAGGAGGAGGGCGGGGGGGGGGGGGGGGTGGGGGGGGGGGGGGGGGGGGGGGGGGATCTGTCTACGGGAAAAAGGGCAGAGCAAGAAAACCACAATACAGACGGAAACAGGACGTCCTATATTCTCTATTAGTTCTGTCTCTTGCCGTTACAGGAATGTGAAAATCAAAAGACAGACTACTGTCTTCAATTATTTCCAGCCTCAAACACACAGCAGGAAATCGCAATATTGACAGATAAAGGACGTCATATATTCTCTATCCTGTCTTTTGCCGTTACACTTATGTTAACAGCAAAGGACAGAGTATTGGGATCTGTCTACAGAAAAAATGTACCTCCTTTGCCATTACAGTAATATTAACTGCAAAAGACAGTATTGGGATCCGTTTACATCAGAAAGAGCAGGGCAGGAAAACCGAATACAGACTGATGAAGAATGTCCCATATTCTCTATTTAGTCTGTCTTTTGCCGTTACATTAATGTTAACAGCAAAAGACAGAGTACGGTCTTAAATAATTTTCACCCTCAATAAAAAAAAAATTATTATAATGGGGTAAATTTCGCATTTCTTAACTGTGATTCTTATATATTTTGACGAATGAACTAAAAAAAATTATCATGGTAGGAAATTTAAGAATAAAATTGTTTTTATTTTTATTTTCTTTTATTAATCTTTGTTACACTACTTTAACAAATCAATATCAACATCGGTTAGAAAAGAGATGATATATTTGCTTGGAATCTCTGAGTCTATTTTCCCTTTCTGATTATGTATCATATATCATATATTTGTACCAAATCCCATAGAATTACAAGTAAGGCAAACAGACACAAAACAGCTAATTATCTCAACTTTTTATCTGAAGACGAGGTCTAATAACGAAATAGTAATACGTTTGATCATAAGAACGAAATCAATACCAAATTAAGTCACTCACCGACCAATGGTAGAAGTAATGACTATGAGTATGGTCAGACCATTTAATTGCACAGGTGTGCAATTAAGCGAAGTTATAAAAAGCTGGCACTAACATGGCGACGAATGGGAATGGTAAAACCCAAAAGAAGAAAAATATGACACCGAAATACTTAGGAACCAGATCTCATAATACTATTTCCCGCAGTACATCAAGATTTGATTTTCTGTTGTATCCTTGACATCGTGAAGTCCTCAACAGGTTGGTATTCTGATTCATTGAAGAGATCTCTCAGTACTTCAAATCCATTTCTATTTTACAGACTAAGGGACGTTATGCAACATTTACTCTGCTCAGTATATGGAAAGGTGTCCAATCATGACTGCTAACAGGCTAATGATTTTATCCTAAAACCCAAAAACCCAAAGGTTGAAACAAACCTTGACAATGGGGGGTGGTGGTGGTTGAATTTCCAAGCGAGGAAAAAGTAGTGGGCAATAAAAGCAGAATAATGGAGAGGAAATTTGGTGCGTCAAACGTGCGCGAAAGGAAAGCTATTGGGAAGGCAGACGGGGGAAGGGGGTAGAGAGAGCACTATATATCTATATATCTATATATATATATATATAATATATATATATATATATGATATATATATATATATATATATATATATATATATATATATATATAATATATACATATATATGTGTATATATATATATATATATATATATATATATATATTATATATACACACACACACAAACGTGTGTGTGCATTACTCTGCTGTGTCAGTATCACGAACACTTAGTATCAGGAAACAAAACAAAGTCAGAAGGTCTAACTAAATACGTAGTCACGCAGCGTCTAACGTTAGTGACCAAAATAGGTGGCGAGGCAGCAGTAACTGCAGCAGTCATTCGGCCAATTACCACTGTAAATCTGAGAGAGGAAAAATGCTTCATTCTTCTCTCTTCTCTCTCTTTCTCTGTCTTTGTCTCTGTCTGTTTGTCTGTGTTCTACCTCTCTCTACCCAGTCGAAAATAATACGGCGTTATTGGATATTAAAGCTGTCTCTTAGAGATATAGGTGGAATGGCTTCCTGCAGTTAAGGAGATATATAATATATATATATATATATATATATATATATATATATATATATATATATATATATATATATATATATATATATATATATATATATATATATATATATATATATATATATATATAATATATATATAATGAAAACACGTCTGTTTAGTAGTCTGCTTGTTCCAAGTGAACGTCTACTCCTAAAGGTTTAAACGAAGACGCAATGCATTACTAGGTGTACCCTAGAACAAGTCACCTTGTATTTTAATAACTTATCTCTATTTCTAACTACATCTATCAAATTTATTCATTTATATATATTTTTCTTTTCTACTAACTGGTCACCTCTTTCTGTATTTCCCATTACCTTCTGTTACGTTCAAATGAACACCATATTCTTTGGAAGGCTGCGATTCAAGTCAGTGGCCCCTGTGGTGGGCTTGTTAAATATGAATAGGGGGTTCATCTTCCAATAATAATAATAATAATAATAATAATAATAATAATAATAATAATAATAATAATGAGAGCTTTAATGCCTGTGCGGTAAACTTACACAGCATCCTCCACCTCATATACCTGCAAATATTATTCAAAGGTAGTGTGAAACCTCTAAACGGATCGGATAATGTACCACTAAATTTTATTTTGCACGCGCTTGTCATCCCGGGATATATATTGGGGTCCCTCCGTTCAAATATACTTCTTTCCATCGATCAAGTCTCTTTGGGGGCCCCAGCTTTCTTCATCCGAAAATTTTCGAATAATTCGTCCATTTCTTGTGTTTATCATCTGCTCTTCCCTCCGTGTGAATGAACACCTCTCAGATCTTCGGTTCACCTTTTGTTTTATGCTAAAATTGTTTATTCTTCACTGTTATCCATTCCACTACTCACGCTTTCAACTATAAAATTCTCCAGTTCAACTAGTTTATTTTTTATTTCTATGAAGAAAACTTTATAATTAACGACATAATAGTCTTATTATTTTTGGGGGGGCGAGGTGGGTATTAATCACATTAAAACTGGACATGTACTTCATAACATTCATTCTTACATCAAACGACTCATCTAACCCTGAGCACTCAAGGAGTAATTGCTTGGAAATTTTCTGCACCATTTTGAAGAGTCATAATATGACGCATGACATAATTCATAGCAAATATGTTCATCTCCGCTATGTCCAGTTCTTGGTTAGTTAAGGATTAGAATATGGAGCACCCAGACTCAGTATGATACGACTGAGGACAATTTCACTAGCTGCAGACTATAACCAAATGTTTTACCACTAAAATCACTCCCAGTAAAGTTTGGTATTATTGGTCCAGTGCCAACTGGTCCAGTGATCGATTTGCCTAATGAATGATTGGTTCAAAAGCATATCATCATTACAGAGCGTCCAGAGTTGATAACTGGAGTTCCATATTCAACAATACTTTTTTTCCTTTAATATACACTTCGAATGACTTATTTCTACACAATTAACAGAAGAGTTAATCATAAATCCCGTCGCTGCTTTTTTACCCCAAGATGCTGTAAGGACTTGGGGCCCCTTCTGTTTTGAATAAGTATTGAGAAATGTTTTTTCCCTCAACTGACCTTTAATTATACTACTTTGCCGCTACATATGCTCATTTCGAATTCGTCATGAAGGAAATCTACAGACGCTGGTTGGAGACGTAGGAGTACGTAAGTATACGAGTATCATAGTTTTACCAGACCACTGAGCTGATTAACAGCTCTCCTAGGGCTGGCCCGAAGGATTAGATATTTTTCCGTGTCTAGGAACCAATTAGTAACCTAGCAACGGGACCTACAGCTTATTGTGGGATCCGAACCATATTATATCGAGAAATGAATTTCTATCACCAGAAATAAATTCCTATGGTTCCGCGTTGGCCGAGCCGAGACTCGAACTTCGGACCACCGGACTGGTAGCCGAGCGCGAAATTCACTCGGCCAACGTGAAACTTGGAGACGGAGAAACGGGAGGTAGATGAAAGGTGGCAATAAAGGGGAATGTGTAAGAGGAATTAGTTCAAGGAAAAAAACCAAGCAAAACCATTGGGGAATTGTAAATAAATGGGTTGAATGAAGAATGATTGAAAAATAGTCTGATGAAATTATAGATGATTATTTAGCATGTTTTTAAATGATACTATTGTTTCATTTCAAGGGTCCTCCTAGTTAGCATAATTCAAAAGCATTATTATGCTAATATTTTGTATCATTAGTATCTATGAATGAATGCAAATTCAGACCCAGCATTAGTCTGAACACAAAGGTGATTTTTTAAAAATAGTTTTCTATGTACAGGATGATGTTCATCGATATCTAGAAATTTAATCAGTCAACTAACTCTAGAGGATGTCACGTGAATGACAAGAGATTTGCGAGCTGATTACCTTGAAATCTTAAAAAAAAAACAGTATATTAATTATTTTCGATTATATGTACGATCTGTCAGCATTTCAGAGAATCCCGAAGAAGTCATTTCTCTTCCGCTGATCACTGATTTTAGGATGATAAAAGGTAACTTTGCTTCGAACAGAAGCCCGCTGTTATGGTTTCCCGTAAGTGGGATGTCAGCCCAGGGCTTTATCGACTGCCCATTACTGATCTGAATGGATGAACATTAAAATGAAGACGTGTGAAGGAGAGAAGCGGTAAGTATGCACTGCTAAAGAACACACCTGAGCGAACGACGACGTCGACGAGGAGGAGGAGGAGGAAGAGGAGGAGGAGGCAATTTGAGAAGGAAAGCGATTACCGGCGCCTTTTCTTCTTCGCCAGCAGCAGCACTCACTCCAGCGGCGTCGTCATTTTCGAAACCTTAACCTAAGCGAGGATTCTCCTGAAGAGCAGGCGGGCGGAGGGAGGAGGCGACCCCGCCCCACAAAGCAGCCAGCCTCTTCTCGCATCGTGACATCGCCGAAAACGAACGAAGTCATCATGCAGCCTTCCGGACGTCGACAATCACTCCCAAGATGATGGTGATGATGATGATGATGTCACTCACAGACAACCCACAGGTGAGAGAGAGAGAGAGAGAGAGAGAGAGAGACAAGACAGTGCCATCGGCGGCGAGGTCATAGGGTTGACAGGTCTTTTGATTCACCTTATGAATATGAACTGAGCGAGCGCCGGCTCCGTAGAGTGGTTCTTCGCCGAGAGCTTTCAATTCTTGTCGCAGCCAGAGACGGCGGCATTAAGTGTGCTGTCATGGGGGAGAAAATTAGCTTCATTTAGGAGCGACAGCCGCCTGCCTCGCCTCGCCTCCCACCCCAACCTGCCCCTCCCTCCACGCTCCGCCAGGGCACAGGTGCCAGAATTAAGGAAAGGAAAGGTGTGTCTCGGTAAATGTCTGCCAAAGGGGGCGCTGAAGAGAGAGAGAGAGAGAGAGAGAGAGACGAGAGAGAGAGAGAAGAGAGAGAGTCTCAGAAATTGAGAGAATGATGTGCGCTTGCGTCACTCTTCTCCCAAGACGCGGGGAAGATTTAAGGGTCGGTAGAACTATTTGAATGTTTCCGGAGGATTCCGGAATGGCCGAGTCTAGCACCGCTAAAGAGGTGGTTAAGTAGAATGGGTTCTCTCTACAGACGTCGAGCAAATCGTTAACGGTTACCAGGAACATCTCATTTACATAATAGATAAAAAAAACTGCGGATTTTAATGTAATGAATACTATCGTGGTGATTTTTGGGATGTTTAGAAACTTGTTACCTCTCTCTCTCTCTCTCTCTCTCTCTCTCTCTCTCTCTCTCTATATATATATATATATATATATATATATATATATATTATATATATATATTTGCTGATGCAAGCCTTTCCCGCTTTCCCGGTGCTTCTATCAAAGGCATCATCCTCCACCAAACCTCTTCTCTCCAACAATATTTTCCTCACTTTATCCTTTCGATCTTCTTCCTCTAACAGGTTCCCTCCCAATCCCTCTTCACTCCCTCCTCGTCATCCATCCTCAACACATGAACGTAACCACCCTCAATCGCGGCTCTTTTATCCACCTCTGTAATCTTACTAAGCTCTCTTTCTTATTTTAAATCATTTTCATTTTCCAGTCTCTCAAGCAGCGATATCCCATAATCCACCTCAACATTTCTCATTTTCTGTTCTCTCAAGCTTTACTTCCTCTTTTTTCTTCTTAGAGCCCATGTTTCTGCTCCCATACATTAACACTGGTCTTATCACTGTTATATATCTTGACTTTTAGCTTAATTGCATTTTCTTTTCTTATTGCATACCATTCCAGCTACTCTCACTTCCCCCATGCAGCTTTATCCTACTGTCAACTTCAGCCTCACAACCTCTCTCGTGGCTTAAAAGTAGATCCTAAGTATTTAAAAATTTTCTGCCTGTTTTAAAATTGAGCTCTTCCTTGTGTTACTAGTCTGGCTCTATCTTCCCCACTGCTCAGCAATACCTACTGTTTTATCCACATTCACCTTTAAGCCACCCCTTTCTAAAGACTCCTGCCACTCTCCAACCCTTCTCTGCAGGTCCTCCTCATGACCTGCACAAAAAAAGGGGGGCTAATGCTGACCCCTGTGTAATCCCCATACTAACTTCAAAGTTTTCTGTTTCCCCAACTGCTGTCATCACTTCTGTGCACGTTCTTTTATATATCTTCTCGACCAGCCTACAACCAACTTTTCTGGGATTTCCTTTTCCTTAAACACCAAAACACTCACTTCTCTGGGATTCTAATATATATATATATATATATATATATATATATATATATATATACATATATACGTATATATATATATATATATATATATATATATATATATAGTATACAGTATATATAATAATTATATATATATATATATATATATATATATATATAGTATATATAATATATATATATATATATATATATATATATATATATACACACACACACATACTATATCTACGCTAAAAGAAGTTATGCATTTTTCTCTGTCTAACGAAGAATCATCTAAAATTAAATAAATGTTTGTTTCTGAATCTCTCTACGTAATCATTTCCATGTCTTCCATCCCCAAATCTGTAATCTGCATATTAAAAATACGACTACGAACATAGCCAAGAATGATTTGCAACATCCGGTGACTATTGCAATAATTTCCTGGGGCAGAAAAAACGGTTTGACCCTAAATCAACAGCAATTACTGTTAGTGTGAATGATATTTCTCCCTATACAATAGAAAGCCTCCTGTTAACAAATTGAATATATCCGAGTCTAACAATTTAATGAAATATTTATATATCGTTGTAAGACTTACTACTCATATGCTTCATGTCGAAAAGAAGGATTGTAGCATCCTACAATAGTTAATTTTAGGTCAATAATTAGTGTATTTGAGATGTTAATTCTCTCATGCCATTGAGATAATCTAATGTCTAAATTCTACGTACTTGGATTGAAATATTTCAATTTGCATTTCAAGTCAAACTTGAAGTAAGATACTCAAAAACAAGAGAGAGAGAGAGAGAGAGAGAGAGAGAGAGAGAGAGAGAGAATTCTTGAACCACGATCACTTGATGATTATTTGTTTATGACAATCTCAACTTCAAGTTTAACTTAAAAAGCAAATGGAAAATAATTCATAGTTCATATTTCGTTGCAAAATTCAACCTTACAGTGATATGTAGCATTCTGATTAACTAACGACTATCATAAAAAGACGAAACACTCATTATCACTCGCTCTGTATTTCAGTAAAGCATTTTCATTAAAGAAAAAATGCATAGATATTGAGTTTTGTATTATTCCCTACAATGTGAATTAGGTTTTGTCTTTCCTCATCTCATACTGACAGTACTGAGCTTAGATAAGGAGAAGGATTGGGAAGAGGATTAAAAATGTTACTGTAAATGCCAACGACTCTTACCGGTCTGGTACAAACGGAAATAAACTACAATAATTGTATTAGGAAACCATTAAAGTAATGGAAGGCATTGCGTGCGTCGCAAAATTTCTTTGATCATGACGCTTCAATAATAATTTCAATAATTTCGTGTGATTTCAGCCTGTCAAAATTAAATAATCATCTAAGTGGCGACATCCTTTACCATTTTCTTTTGTCCTTACAGAAGGCTGTATCGCTTTGGACATCCTAATTAAGAGGGACATCTTTTTCTTCTTATTTTTATTAATAAGGAGATGAACCTTATTTATATGGAACAAGCCCACCACAGGGGCCATGACTTGAAATTCAAGCTTCCGCAGAATATGGTGTTCATTTGAAAGAAATAGCAGAAGGTAATGGAAATAAGGAAAGAGATTTTATGCATAAACAACGTGTGTATTATCTGACTTTATAATAACCAGGTGTTACGCTATGAGTAACCTTGCCCGTCCATATAAGTTTAATTCTAAACTCACCAGGACGAGTAGCTATAACACCTGGGCATAAAGAGAGTAAAATCCTTCCTGCTATATTGAATGAGAAAAGTAGGAACTCTATGAAGGCCCGGGTATAGTACTGAAAGGACTTTTAACATCATCGCTTCATCCCTTCATTTTCAATGACTTTCTATATCCTCTCCTCTCCGCCCCTTCCATAGGTCTCTCCCCACTCGCCTGCCAACTTTCACTTTGTTTTATACCGGTTTTCCAACCTCGTTTGAAGACTGAATCCGTCAGACAAAACCCGCGAGAGCCCACGATGATTTAATTATGTTAAACGGCTTCTCAGCAACAATAATAATAATTACAGTCAAATCATAATAGGATTTTTATCCTCTACAGGGCTGTCCAACAACCGGGCCCACGGGAACAGCAAAGACGCGTCAGAAATTATATCAGAGAATTATTCGAGTTCATCGTGACAACTACTTCCTCGTCAGGGCGCCTGGTCAATTCTACTCTAATATTACCTTTTATCTGTGATGTTCGTTTGTTTCTCCACCATAATGCATTATGGTAGTTGAAGACCAAATGGATACAGCAGTAAATGGCAATAGTGAATTTGATTGCATGTTAAAAGACCTCATAACTGTTGCGTAGGAATATTTGCTATTTTCTGCCTTTTAGATTGCGCTTATGAATTGGGTACCAGGATTAGAGAAATGTAGGGATACTAAGTTGCAGCAACAAAGAACAAAATTCATGCAACATTGCAAATGAATTAATACACAGTGAAAGTCAATTAGCAAATTGCTACGAACGAGAATTCTCCAAGTAATATCAACATGACAGCAATCAAGCAGTTCAGATATATTTAAATAAGAAAAATCTAAAACAAAGAGAAATGTAATAATTACATGTAATGGCGTTTATTCATTTATCTGGAAAAAAGCGCAAACTAGAAAGGATCAGACAGATGGCGCGAGAGAGTATATATCGGAAATGTGTAGCCTTAAGATAGGGATCAATGGTGCGATGTTTGTAGATAGTTCGATGTGCTAATGATGAGCCTTCTGTTTTAGGAGACTGCACATGGGACTATTCGTGACTTTGCAGTATACGCATAAACAGGGTAGTGATTATTATCTAGTGATTATCTAGGAAAACTTCCAATTCTCAGCAAATACTTTGGGATGGGGCTGCTTGCCCAATGCCCTTCTCAACCCTGGGTGAAACCCACTATAGCCAAATGACTACCAGAACCCTTGAATGCCTACTTAGTCCAATAACGGCAGACAAGCTTTTCTGCAGATAACTTGAATCGCTTTCTCAACCCAATATCATTTCAAGATTAGCGGTGGTAAGAACAGGCAGAGCTGTAGACACAAACACACACACACACACACATAAGTATACACATTAATTTTAAACACTTTGGATAGAAATCATACGGACGCAATGTAAGGGTTGATATCTAAAAATGAACTCAGTTTACATGACGAAAGCGGAACGAGTTGGTAGAATATGCATATGGAAGACAAAGTGGTTTGGTGCACAAGGGAGCGTGAGAGAAGAGTAAGTTTTCATTACATAGCTATTTTAAGACGTCTCGAAATGGGTAGTACGAGGATCTATAAAAATTGTGATGTAGGAAACTGATTGTTGTTTACTCTTTACTTATTTTCCCTCATTAACTTTAAATCTGCTTATATTACGGACAATAGTTCCTCGTTGGACGAGTTCGACTCCCCACTCTGCCAACGTGGAATCAGAAGAATTTATTTCCGATGATTAGAAATTCATTTCTCGATATAATGTGGTTCGAATCCCACAATGAGCTGTAGGTCCCGTGGTAGGTAACCAATAAGTTTTTGGACACGTCAACATATCTAATCCTTCTGGCCAGCCCCAGGAGCGCTGTTAATCAGCTCAGTGGTCTGATTAAACTAAGATATACCTTTTATTGACGGTCAGTTTCAGTTAGCATTAATTATGCAATGGGAATACCACAGTGAACAGAAGACCTTCCATCATATTGATCTGTGGATACTGCAAAATTACTTGCGCGCAATACAGGAAAAGCGCGGGAAAGGGGATTGAAAGTTCGTAGTGGTCCACAACAGGCCTTAACCAAAATTCAAGTCTTGTGTTTTGTAAATGTTTTCCAGCTTACGAGGGAAATAATTTTCATATTTTTGTTATAAATTCAAACCATCAGGCTTTCTTTCTCATATATATATAATATATATATTATATATATATATATATATTATATATATAATATATATATATATATATATATATAGAGAGAGAGAGAGAGAGAGAGAGAGAAGAGAGAGAGAGAGAGAGAGACTGATCGATATATCTCCAGAAACATCTATTGATAGAAAAAAAAAAGAGAAAGTGAATGCGTACACACATAATACGGACACCTTTTTTCGTGGATCCAATTCTCGATTTCCCGATAACTCATTTCTTTTCCCTAATTCGGGAATTTCGTAGATTATATTCAGCAGGCCATTACAATTCCTAAGGTCTGTAGTTATTCCCAGCGGTCTCCTCCGTATGAAACGGTCGGCACATTTCCTAAAACCTTTTTTATTTCCCAGGGCGATGATATTTTCAGCAGCTTCCTTCCCTGATTCCCCAACACTATTATTGCGCCGGGTCTTCCCCCCCCCCCCCCCCGCCCACCCCTCTCTCTCTCTTATATACATACATGCATATACATACACACACATATAAAGACACACACATATATATAAATACATATGTAAATTCTATTGGAGTCATTGGCATTCTTTGCAGACACTATTTTTTTTATTCAAAGTCTAAATAAGAAACAAAATAGTCTAAGCAAATAATGCCATTGACCCCTATAGAAATTGCATAAGAGAATGTATGCCCGAATAGCATATATTAGATAGATACATTCATACACACACACACACACACACACATTAATATATATATATATATATATATATATATATATATATATATATATATATATATATATATATAAATAATCATATACATAGATAAGTGTATATAGATATATATACTCATACATACATACATACATACATACATACATATATATATATATATTATATATAGACAGTGGTACCTCGAGATACAAAATTAATCCATTCCGAGGCGGCCTTCATATCATGAGTTTTTCGTATCTTGAAGCCGCATTTTACATGTAAAATGCCTAATCCGTTCCAAGCCCTACAAAAACAAAAACAGCCCAGTAAATTATATTTCCAGGCCTACAACACATGTTCTAGGGTTACGACGCCGATCCGACGGAAGAAATATGAATCCAAAAAGGCAAAATACTGTACATACCTTGAGTAATATTCAACTGCATGTAATGTTCAACCCCATTTTTACTGCATATATTAGGACTTTAGCATATTGTCCCTTAGCAATAAGCCGGTAAGCCTATGTTAGCGGTTGCTTACTGTAGCCTAGTCTATGATTCTGACATTCTAAACCTAAGAAGCTAAAAGCCTAGAATATGCCAATAAAATGTATAATAATAAGTATGTACTCATTTCAAATAATTATTAATTGATCATTAACTATAATACAAAAAAAAAAAAAAAAAAAAAAAAAAAAAAAACTTCCAATCGTTTGTTTACATTCAGCTCTTAAGAGTACCGAACGAACGCCAAGCAATCACTTTTCCTAGGACACAGTAAGCCATAAATTTTCATTAGTATCTCTCTTCAACTAATGAAATTACCAAACAGTATAATAACCATTCATTTCTATTCTTTATTCTATCTTTACCTAATGGAATTACCGAGTTACTGACAGCTATAATGAAACATATACGTAACGTAATATTAAAACAGAAGAAGAATTCTAAAAAATACATATTTGTTGGCTTCGATGAAAGCAGTCTGATTTATTTTATATTTTATTATATCTAATTCACAGTTTTTTTATCAAATGTAATTGCATGTACTCATTTCAAATAATAATTATTAATAACCATTAACATATAATAACAAACAAAAAAAAAAGCTTCCAAACTTCTGTTTACATCCAGCACTTACGAGTATCGAACGATCTCCAAGCAATCACTTTTCCTAGTACACAGTAAGCCATAAATTTTCATTATCTCTCTTCAACTACTGAAACTACCGAACAGTATAATAACCATTCTATTTTTACCTAATGTTTTTATTTTTATTAAATGTATTGCATGAATAAGTTTTTTAATTTACAGCATCCTTTTACCAATAGAATACATAAAGCACAAGGGGTAGATGCTGACCAATAGGAGAGCAGGATCTTATGGGGTGACTAGCATCAGGAACCAATGGGAAAGCGGAGGATGGTGGCGAGTTTACTCAGTTGGCGGCGCGCGAGTTTTAAAATTGTTCTCAGTGGTCTAGGCGAATCTCGGGACTTTACAGCAACAACCTTTCGTAACTTGAGCAATTTTCGTATGTAGAGTCATAAAAGTTTTCGTATTTGCTTTCGTATCTCGAGTTTTTCGTAAGTTGAGCCTTTCGTATGTCGAGGTACCACTGTATATATATATATATATATATATATATATATATATATATTATATATTATATATATATTTCTCATAACAGGGTTGGATGAAACTACAGAAAACAATACACCAGTCACTTCTACATTCACACCTTAACTATCGAACAGGGGCTGAATCCCCTGTGCATTAAACCTATCTTAAAATTAGCCCCTTCGTACACCTTTACAATTTCGTCTGGCAGCACGTCCAATCCTATCATTTCTTCTTCTGCAGCATCAATTGAGCAAATGGTTCATCGCAACAGCTTCAGCTTAATTTCTCTCATTCGCAATCTACATCCCCACTTCGATTCCATAAAGGAGATTTGGCTGTAAATTCCTCTCATACATTTCCATCTGGATTGCAATAAACAAATGTGACAAATGTGATGTTCTCCCAATCTACTGCGCGTAGTCTGCTACCTTTTCTGGTTCAGTATTGTACCACTCACCAAATGCTCATACAAATCATGGCTTCCGTTCTTTCACCATTCCTATTAATAATCAATGAATCACTGTCTCACCCTCATGGTCCCAATTACCCCCATAACCTGACTCTTGCTCCTGTAAACTCTCTACTTTGTCACCTCTTCTAAAAATGTTCAAACTCTCGTACTTGTTTCTGCAGTTTCTGTTAATTATCAGTTTCTGTTAATTATTATTAGTATGTGTTATGCCATATGCAAATAGCAACCATTAAACGCTTAATCCTAGACTAAATTTCTATATCACTGAACAGTGGACAGTCATGACGACATAGTGCACACTGGTCTCAGACCAACTTTAGCGCCAAGCTAATCTCTCTCCTTTTCAGTAACTTTTATTCTGTCTACTTTTCCCTAATCTTTTTCTGGGTCCACGTGTGTCACATACAGCTTTTTCTTTGGCTCTCAAACTTCTCACATAACTATTTCATGATGAAAACCTGATCTAACGCACCCTTCAGTGTCTAAACCTGTGCTCTTCTTCCAAAAGTAAAATCTGACTATGAACTTTCCTGGTATACTGAGTAATATTATGCCCCTACAATTCCTATACTTATTTTAAAACCTTTGCCTTTAAGCAAGGAAACAATTATATATATATATATATATATATATATATATATATATATATATATATATATAATTGCTTCCTTGCTTAAAGGTAAAGGTTTCAAAACAACTATAGTAATTATATATATATATATATATATATATATATATCATACTATATTTATGTATGTTTGTATGTATGCATAAATTGGCACCTTCTCCTATACTAGGTTTGAAAAGTTAATTGAATGATTTGCATGAGTTTTGCCAAAATTACAAAGTAAAACTGTAGCAAGTATAAACTGATATTTCTTCAGGACACGGAATGTAATAAAAACCCCAGAAAATTCAAGTAATGGAACTAAACATATGAGAGAGAGAGAGAGAGAGAGAGAGAGAACTAGCTCTGATTCTACTTCGTCGATGCCTGAACAATCTGCATTCTTAATTCCTTATCTGACTGCGACTTGCAAAATCTAAGTTTTACTGATTGAATGGAAAGGCAATACGTATCATGCTTACTATTTCCCTGGCCTTAAAAGTTCTAATTCTTTCATTTGAAAAAATCATGCAAAATACGCAAAAGAAACATGTTTAGATATGAACACCACAGCCTAAGATTTACTCCACACTAACACGCAAACAGACAAAAAACTATAGTTTGCCTTTGTTTATAAAACACATGCAGTTTTTTTTATTAGATACATGTTTACATCAACAATGCTTGTGTTTATACAATGTATATATATATAATTGTAATTGCCGCAACGTACAATTACAATTACATAAGTATCTCGTAAAATGTGACATGTAGATTCCCATACATACACACACACACACATACATACATATATATATATATATATATTAATATATATATATATATATATTATATATATATATATATATATATATATATATATATATATATATATATATATATATATGAGTGTGTGTGTGTATTAGAGTAAAAACGTGTTGACCCGGAACCGGTCGAAGAGGGAACGACACTGTGCCAACGTTGGCAGCTGTAATAGAATTTCCAGCGTTGTCTCTCCGTGAAAAAACTGTTGAATGTGAGAGAGCAATAGCCACTTAAGGTCGAAACCTTGTGTTTACACGTCATTTACAGAAGAGCTCTTCAATGTTAATATTCTTGGCGGAACACAAGGAATATTTAAAGGGACGCTGCCGGAGGCTGATGAGCGAAGGTCGCTTCACTGAAGTCTTCTGTCCTCCCTTTTCCAATTGTTGTTCCCTGACATTAGCAGCTATGACTTGGACCATCGACGGGTGGGCTCTTGTTTGTCAAATTTTCATATATTGAATTTTAGCAGAGATCTTTCACACTCACAATTGATCGCTGACGCTCTTTTCCTGCAGAGAGCAACCAGGTTGGTTGATTTTGTTTGTATGATGCTTTTAAGTTGCATGGAACCAGTGTTTATTCAGCAACGGGACCAACGGCTTTACGTGACTTCCGAACCGCGTCGAGAGTGAACTTCTATCACCAGAAATACACATCTCTCACACCTCAATGGAATGCCCGAGAGTCAAATTCGCCGCCACCGATGTGGCAGGCCAAGACCATACCGATCACGCCACTGAGGCGCTTTTGTTACCCTCCAGTAAATTCAATATTGATTTGCTCGTGTGTTTTTCTTAGCAGGATCAGGCAAAATTTTACATGTGAACTTTACGACAATTTACCAGACAGTGGGCCGCGTTTTTGGCAACACGAGATTAGACAACTCTTAACTTTTGCAAGCCTGAAACTCTCTCTCTCTCTCTCTCTCAGTATAGGGATAAAATTTACAGCCTAGTGCTATGACGATAAGACAAGACACCTTACGTTACCTCCGATTAGTCTTTGTAATGACTATAAATCAGTTTGAGAACATTTCTGTTCGAACTCTCTATTGACAGATTCACTTACGATATTCTCTTTTTTACAATAGTTTTCTTACTGATTGATGAACTGATTTGTCTCTATAATTATTTGTATGGTGTTTTTACGTTGCATGGAACCAGTGGTTATTCAGCAACGCGACCAACGGCTTTACGTGACTTCCGAACCACGTCGAGAGTGAACTTCTATCACCAGAAATACACATCTCTATCCCCTCAGTGGAATGCCCAAGAATCGAACTCGCGGCCACCGAGGTGGAACGCCAATACCATACAGACCACGCCACTGAGGCGCTTCACTATCTATCAATGGACGCATCTCGTCTGTAGCGAGCAAAATGTGTAATTACTTGAAACTGTTACCGGAGGTAATGATGTCGACATGGTCTTAATCCATGACTCAAGAGTAATTTTTGTCATTTTCTCCTGTATTGAACTCACAGACGTACTATACGTTTGTATGCACTGAATCAAAATGAACAAATCGTGAAATTAGTTTTTTTAGACATCTCCAAGAGTAGCCGGTTGAGCCTCGAAAGTTCTCACTCTCTCTCTCTCTCATATACACTTAGGAGTTTGTGCGCGTTTCTATTCGTTTGTACTCGACTTCTGCTTATTTTTGCGATAAAGTTCGTCATAATAACAATTCTATTTACCACGAGAAAGTCACAAAAGTTACTACTGAGTCACTGGGTAGAACTATTTCACCATCTTTATAGCCGCCACCCCCTCCCCCCCACCATTCTCCTTCAAGTAATTAAGCATTTTACTCGTGTAAACACATGCATGAATGTTAAATACACGTGTGTAGTTTTATATATATATATATATATATATATATATATATATATATATAATAGTATACATATATATACATATATATATATATATATATATATCTATAATATATATATATATATGGTAGTGAGAGTGTACATAAATATGTATACGAGTGTTCAAAATTTACAACGTCCTGCGATATATGAAAATGCGTTGATTTTTCTACATGGAAGACTTTTCCATATGTTTTCAGGCTTAAATAACAAATCTAAGTAAAATTGGATCCATACCCTCAAAATGGTGTAAACTTTTACAAATTGTCAGTTGCGACCAAATTAACATGGTCATCACAGCCTAATTTGCATACAAATTGACACCAAATTAATAAATTTCATTAGTCAGTATACGTAGATTGCACGAGCAAAATATGATGGTATTTTCATGAATTCTGGAGTTATTTCATTTTAATGCCTCGCCAAGCTGCTAAGACAATTGATGCTGATATCTTTCCTCGTGCATAGCACCAGATGGCGCCTGTGTTTTCCAGCATTCTTTTATCCACACACACACACACACACACACACACACACACACACACACACATATATATATTATATATTATATATATAATATAATATATCATATTATATATATAATATATATATATTATGACAATATACATATATGTATATGTTATACATATATATATGCAATATACATATATATATATATGTGTGTGTGTGTGTGTGTGTATACATATATAATATATATATATATATATTATATATATATATATATATATATATATATATATATATATATATATATATACATATGTATATATAATATTATTAATATATATTAGTAATATATATATATAATATTAATTACATATATAATATATAGATAAATAATATATATATAATATTCCACCGCCCATTAATGTCACCAATTCAGAAGTGAGAGAAAGCTTTCTACCGAAGTTCAGAAGACAAAAAAAAAAAAAGTAGGCAAATGGACTCTTTCTATATTGCATATAGAAAACGATAGGCATGTTCATATACACGCGTTTTGTAAATCAGGTTTAGTAAACCGTTGAGGGTAGATTACTGAAATACTATCCTCATCGAAATTTAGTTATCTGTTGCTCACTAACGAAGCTTTATTTAGAATTGCGAATTGTTTCCAATCTTTATTATAATCTAACATTACAAGATGACCTTTCGATGGATTTTAAGCAAACTGTCAGTGGAAATAGAGAACTGTTATTTTATTCTGCCGAAAAAAAAAACATACCTTAATTTAACAGGACCACTGAGCTGATTAACAGGTCTCCCAGGGCTGGCCCGAAGGATTATATTTTTTTTACGTTCCTTGGAACCAATTGGTTAATCAGCAACGAGACCTACAGCTTATTGTGGGATCCGAATGAATCTCTCATGCCTAGAAATAAATTCCTCTAGCTCCGCAATGGCAGAGCAGCGAGGAGCGAGCTCGGGCTACCAAACTGATGGGTGGGTATGCAATCCACTCGTCCATTGAGGAACTAATTCTGACGAAAAGCTGCTGCTACTGATTCAAATGGTTTTGTTGATAAATAGCAACGACAAAATGATATAAAAAGGGGGCAAAAATTGTTTCTCATTACTTGAGCACCGAAAATCACCAGCAAGAAAAGGTAATGCTTCTCATTATTTTAGACAGAATGACACGGATCAAATTTACGCGTAGCATTAAGGAAATGACTGTGATTACCCACCTTTTTTGTGTGTGTGTGTGCGTGTGTGCGCGCTTCGACGGCCGAATCACAGAGGATTACCTCATATACTTGACCTGTCGACAGTCGAGCCCCACGCGAAGCGAGTTCCGAGGAAGGTGCTCCGATCTAATCTTCACGAAGATGAGGATCGATTGGGCGAGAGAAGCTTCTTCTTCTTCTTCTTCTTCATCCTCCTCCTCTTCTTCTTCTTCTACTTCGTTTCCTTCTTTTTCTTCTACTTCATTTCTTTTTTGTTGTTCTTCTTCTTCTTCTTCTTCTTCTTCTTCTTCTTCGTTTCCTTCTTCTTCTTCTACTTCATTTCCTTCTTGTTGTTGTTCTTCTTCTTCGTTTCCTTCTTCTTCTTCTTCTACTTCATTTCCTTCTTGTTGTTCTTCTTCATCCTCTTCTTCTTCTTTGTTTCCTTGTTGTTGTTGTTGTTGTTCTTCTTCTTCGTTTCCGTCTTGTTGTTCTCCTTCATCCTCTTTTCTCCTCCTTCTTCTTCTTCTACTTCATTCCTTTCTTGTTGTTCTTCTTCATCCTCTTCTTCTCCTCCTCCTTCTTCTTCTTCTTACTCGCTCACTTTACTCATCCGCTTAACGAACCTCTAAAGGTTGAGAATCCCGAGAGCTCTCTCTCTGGCCACTGAAAGCCTCCAGCTGTCAAAACTATGGCTGGAATATAGAATGAAGGCCAAAGGCCAATCGCTGGGACCCATGAGGTCATTGAACGCTGAAAAGGAAAGTGAGAGTTGGAAGGTTTGAAAGGTTTAAGTAGGAAGAAAGCCTCTTAGTTGCGCTATGAATCAATTTTTTTAGGAGAGGCTGGAAAGTAAGGTGGATGGAAGAGAATATGAAAGGTGGTACGGAATAAAGAATGAAAAGAGGTTGCAGGGAGGGGCCGAAGTAAATCCTACAGTGTACAGCGTGAGGTGCACTGATGGCAAAACTATGAGAGTCGGTTTGCTACTCAATTTTCTTCATAGGTACCAAATGAATTTTATAGAGATCAATACAATAATTTTAATAATCTATGCAAGTTTGGATTATTAAGGGAAGATGGTAACAGACAGTAACTTATTTATTATTTTGAAAATATATAACTTTAGTACTCTATAAAAGTTTTGAATGTTAAAGGAAGATAGTAACAGACATTAACTTATTCATTATCATGAAAATTAATTTTTCTTCCGGCGAAACTTCGTGAAATTCTCGGGATATATGATTTCACAGAATAAGGTTATTATACAGAAAAGCGAAATCAGATTAGAATTGCTCGCAGGATATTTGAGAATAAGAATTAATTCTTAAAAAATTTTTGAACCGTACATACATCATTGTATTCTTTTTCTTACTTATGGGTATTTAACGACATATGACTTCATGTGAGTCATTAGTACCCAAAAATAAGAAAAAGAATACAATCAGAGAAGTAAAAGATCGTGTATTTCCGGTGCAGAATATTTCACTTTTGGATTTTCCAGAGACAAGCCGCCAGAGCAAGAAATTGCCATTAATTAAGCTCTTATAATGAGCAACTTCTAATGAACTTTCAATTTAATTACGTCAATTATCTAAGACCGTTCCAGTAGCAAACATATCAAATGATGTCTTTGGTGAAATTCGCGAAAATATCTCCAAGCGCTCTCTCTCTCTCCTCCTTCGTCCTCTCTCTCTCTCTCTCTCTCTATATATATATAAATATAGTAATATATACAGTATATATATATATATATATATATATATATATATATATATATACTACATATATATATACATATATATATATATATATATATATATATATATATATACTATATATATATATATATATACACATATATATATATATATATATATATATACATATATATATATATATATATATATATATATAAGTATATATATATATATAT
Source organism: Macrobrachium nipponense (assembly GCF_015104395.2). Classification (NCBI taxonomy): domain Eukaryota; kingdom Metazoa; phylum Arthropoda; class Malacostraca; order Decapoda; family Palaemonidae; genus Macrobrachium; species Macrobrachium nipponense. Next base: position 21,717,392 of record NC_061110.1, on the reverse strand, counting down.
ATACACAAGGGAGGGGAGTGGATGGTGTAATGCAACAATTTGGGACGAATTGAAAAATGAATAACAAATGATGACGTAATATAAAATACCACCTATAAATATTGCCCCGAAATAGAAGAAAATAGTAAAAGCGTCGGAAACTTCTACTGAATATACGAAACATAACTGAAGACCTTTAGTGAAGGTTCAGGAATATTTTTTACCGAAGAGTATGAATGAAAGTTCATAGAAGGTTACAAAAAAGTTATGGAAGTTAATAAAACGTCATGGAAAATATAACTTTATTTCAGTTCCTTCTTAGTCTGCAGTCAAGTGTTACTATACGTACTTATATCTGAAGACATACAACTTTAGTAGATTCACATCATCGTGGATCTGATATCTAGGCCAGGCCCTTACAACGCTCCTGATTGCCTGTTGATAAGCCAATCACTGAACTGGAAACTCTCAGTCTCTCTCGAGAGTTCACATAGGCAGGATGCATGTTCCACCTCTCCTTAGGGATACATCTTTCAAATGTATCCCCAAGGAGAGGTGAACTCTCTCGAGAGCTTACAGCCCTGCGATTGGCTTATCAACAGCCAATCAGGAGCGTCGTAAGGGACTGGCCTAGGCATCAGATGCACGGGTGATGTGAATCTATTATGGCAGTAAGTTTATTTTGCAGTACAAACCCAAATTGCGCTTTCTGCTGGATAAAACAATCGCAACAGAGAAACTTTATTATTTTAACAGCAACAGCCTACTCTATATCTCATTTACATACACTGCTATGAACCAGTCGACAGAATTTGGTTATGTTTACGAAACTAATAAACTAAAGATATTGTTAATTGTAAGAATAATGTTCATATGTTCAGCAATAAATTGACTGTAATACCGGACTTGTAACAGCCATTTGGGATTAAGCTACAGAAATGGGTCCAGAATCTCGAATCCCGAGTCGTCTAATATAAAAACACATGCAAAGAGTTGTAAGATCATCATTGAAAAGCAAACTACCTAACTAACTATCCATGAGTCATTGTTTATTAAGCCGCTATCACCAAGTTTAAACTCCAACACCTCGTCATCTCCGCCTTTCTCTCTCTCTCTCTCTCTCTGACGTTTGTAGTCACTCATCTCTTTCTTTCTTCTTGAATAGGTAGTTTTCTCCACATTCTCTATTTTAACGTTCTGAGTATATTTTAATTTGTATTGTAACTTGTAGTTTATTTTAACTATGAATTTCAATTGCAGACTGATGATGTGTTTGTGACAAGATGAAACGTTTCTGATTAATGAAACACGTGTACCTGACTGTCGTCTGATTGGACACCTCTTCCTTTTATATTTATGGTTTTCCTGATGTGATATACACACACACACAAATATAGGGATATATATATAGAATATATATATATATATATAATATATATATATATATACATAGATATATATATATATATATATATAGATATATATATATATATATACATGTAGAGGGGGATCATCACAGCTGATCCCCAGTTCCAAAGTTTTTACCCCTGTCGGAATTAACTTTCTCACTTCTAGAACCTTCAGTTGCTTAATTGGAAACCAGTCTAGCCAGCAGCGCCACGGACCAGTCAACCCTTTCATCAACATACTGAACACTATGACCCCTCCTGTAACTTCTTTAAAATAAAATCTGATCTAGTAATTTAACACAAAGTTTTCTCTCAAATGCTTTGAAATATCCATGAAATGATCTATTATCTTACCAAGATTCCCTTCTATAGGATAAAACTGATCACATACATGAATCATTTAAAGATGTTTTAATTTGTAACTGGAAGATCATACTTTGGTGATAGCGGCCATGGCCTGATTTGTCCTCTCCAGTCTTCCAGCAAAATCCTTTCTGAAATATGTGCAAAGGCACCTAAATGTGATAACATGGCTAGCTGGCTGAATTCCCAGAGTTATACTATAGTAGATTCACATCAACCATGCATTCGATGTCTAGGGCAGCCCCTTACGACGCTCCTAATTGGCCGTTGATATTATCAACAGTCAATCAGGAGCGTCGTAAGGGACTGGCCTAGACGTCAAATGCACGGTTGATGTGAATCTACTACACCTCCTACTGCAGCATGTTCCTTTCTCACAACCACTATTATGGCAACACCGGCTTTAAAACCCAGGGAGCCTCCATAGATAAATCCACCTTTAACAATTTCTTCCATTTCATCACGACCAGGTGCCCTTGAGATTCTTTACAATGTTTTCCTTTTCAGACAAAAAAGGATCACTCATATCTATAGTCGGTTCCTCTGGTGGTGGAACAAAAATATCTTCTACAGCAGCTAGAACTTTATTCATAGAAATATCAATGTGTATCTCTTGGATGCAATGAGGGTACCGGCAAGATCCCACATACAGTTTTCTGAATTTTATTGTATCCTGTAAACTGTCTATTTATTGCAATTTTTTTGTGATTTCACCATCTCTACTCTCAAGAACTCCATTTCGTACATGCCAAGCAGTGTTTGACGACATTCTCTGGGCTTTTGTATTTGATTATAGTGTACACACACACACATATATTTGTATTTAGTGTATGTATAAATGTATATCTATCTATCTATCTATCTATATATATATATATATATATATATATATATATATATATATATAATCATATATACGAATTACGAAAGTTTGGAATGTGATAAATCCATAAATAAAGGTATAAGCCACGAAGGAAAAATAAACAACGGAGATCTGCAAGATCTTTCGACTCGAAGGGACGTTTGAGTCGAAAGATCTTGCAGATACTCCTTTGTTTATTTGTTTTTCCTTCGTGGCTTATGACCTTTATATATATATTATAATATATAGATATATCTATATGTATACACACACACACACACACACACATATATATATAATATATATATATATATCATATATATATATATACTTACATATATATATAAAAAATCTCCCATTTCCATTGAAGCAATCCATTTTCTGCCTCGCTTTTTTCCTATGACATTCCTGGTCTCATCTTGATATACATTATTTTCTTCCTACTTGTCTGAATTGCGAGATTTCTTTACTGGTGGTTCGAGAGATCCCTGAAATACACTTCAAGCACAGCAAACTATTTTGACACTCGAGCCTAAATTCGATGTAACGTAACGAAGAAAACCATTTTGCTTTTGTTATGGTTTCCAGCTGCAACTTAAAAGTCCCCGACAACTAACTGGAGGTCGCCTCCTCCCTAAAGGATTTGGCCCTTTATTAAAGGATTAGTACGTCATTTCATCATTATTTTTTCATCTTATTATTATAATGATCAATTTGTTTGCCGCAGTTTCCATAAGGTGATGGTCAAGTGAATTTACATATATACATACACACACATACATATATACATACATACATACATATCTATATATATATATATATACATATCTATATATATATATATATATATAGTATATATATATATATATAAAATAGTATATATATATAAATTATATGTGGAATTATCTATATTGTTATGTATAATAATATATATATATATATATATATATATCCATATGTGTATATACAAATAAATCATATAATCATATATATATATATGTATATGCTATATATATATGTGTGTGTTTATAATATAAAGAGAGAAAGAGAGAGAGAACGGCAACGCTGGATTATGAGAAAAGATTGCTCGGGTTTCTTTTTGCTTGTCTATGAGCCGTGACACGGCACGCAATTGTCTTGGTGTTGCTGAAAGATTAAAAAAAAAGAGGAAGAAAAAAGAGGAGGAAAAAAGAAGGAAAATCCTTCTTGAGTTATAGATTATACCTCCAGCTATCGTGAAAAATGTTTCAATACACATGATTGCAACTTCAGATTTACCGCCTTTTTTTATCTCCCGTTCTGGCGGGCAATATGTTTTATAAATCATTTCGCTCGTGGTTAGATGTACGATTTGTTCACATTATATGATACGATGCGTTGATCGGTTCCAGGAAGGAAAGCTCCGAGGAGGAAGAATCAGGAATCTTTGGAATTCAAAGACGAGAAGAGAAGAGCAGTTGTCTTCATTTGCTGCGTATTATTTATATATTAAAAACGATATATCATATCTGTACATCATCTTGAGTTTTATGAGTGGTAGGATTTATTACCTTATGTGAAGTATAAAACGGAGATTTTGGTCAATACTTTCATATGCAGACTGAAAACGTTTTTGACAAGTTAATATTGCTTCTCATTTACGGAAATATTTAAGGTATAAACGAAGCCTGATCTGACAAGACAGGACTTTAAAAGTATAACAATTAGCACTCACGTGTATTTGACTTGATTAACATCTGTCTCCGTGGGTTTTAAATTTTCATAACTTGCTGCTTCGTCCTGTTTCTTTCTCTTAATATAAAATCTACCTCAAGAACTGAATACAAATTTGAACATGAAACAAATTCCTAAACTCTAGGAGATTTCCATGGCAACCAGGACCAGAGATGATCGAAACACTCTGGAATCCAGTTCTGTGCTCTTGAGGTATTTTGTCAAGGTTGCATAAACGTCCCATTTCATGCGATCGCAACTGATGCTGCTACTTGGACATTACTTTTCAACTGCAAAAATCCTACTTGTTTCTGTCTAGTCAGACTACCACTGCTACCGTAACCATTTCGTTGCTTAACCAATGGATAAGCATCGAAAAGGCAGCTCCTGTTAAGGCCTAAAACTCTAAGGATATCGTTTGATGGGCTCTTAGTATCTGGATATCAAGAGCAACAACTATGATCATCCTTCGCGGAATCTTCGTACAACTCCGCTCAGACTTGTATCTGTGGAATGCTCTGTGCCTTCTGCTTCTATTTTCATTTTACATCCTCAAGGCGACGACTCTCTCACGAGTCATTCTTATATTCTTGCTCTCATAGTATAAATACAGAGAACATTATGGGTTTTATATTGTCAGCTGTTATACTTCTCTACAGTGCTAAGTTATTATTATCATGGGATTCATGTGTTTTTAGAGTTTATTGCTTATTAGTCTCATAATGCCCTACTCAGCGTGGGAAAGATTGAGGAAAAATCCTCAAATACCCATGAAAATTCCTCAAATACTCATGAAGTCATTAATATTCATTCGAGGAAAACAGGCACAGCCAATAATCTTTGTATTTAGATACAAATACCAAATAGAGTCTGTTAATACCTCTCCCTTGCACAGGCCATGCTGGTTACAGGAACAGTAATATAGGTACAGTTCACGGATAGGAAAACGGGCAATATCTTTGTTTTATTGATTAATAAATTCGCCAGTGGTGATTACCTTGTGGGTTGCTACATTGATCCAGTCTGGTAATTCAACTGGCAATGTTGCTGAAGCCATGAAGACATTCAGGGCTGAATGGGCCCGTGTGATATCCTGATGGAGTGATGAAGTGGTCTTGGGGACATCTTCCTTGTGAGTAAGGTCGTAGCTGGTGGTAGTATTGCTATGGTAAGGCAGACTATAGAGAAGAAAGTCAGCTGGGGAACATCTGTGCGACAGTGAATCACAAATAATTGTTGTGCCTCAAGGATACACAAACAACAGCTATACTAAGTACTATTATTAATAAGGAGTTATTGGGTAGAGATAATGCTGTTTTTCTTTGTTATTGCTTCTTATAACAATCTCCTGAACCATGTCATGAAATCCTCAGAGATAATTGCACAGTCATTGTGCCAGTATCATTTCTAAGGTCATCAATGGATGTTGCATCAGACCTGGTGGATCCCATTTATTCTCCTCAGAGCGAGAAGGTCTTACAATAGAAAGAATGACATTCTGGTTAGGGTTGGAGGGCATGATATGTTTTGATTTTATTAGAGTAAAATATGCTCATCCTCTTGATATATGGAGCTCAAGTTTCTATAGTACTAAATGTTAATTGGGGTCGTCCAATGTGGTAAGAGTGTAGTGGGATACATCACTGATCAAGGGACTTCTTAATTTCCTTGCAGATATTCCTGGTGTGAATATTGTTAGCTAATAATACTTAGGCAACTTCATCAAGTTCCTTTGCAGCAGGGAACTAAGAAGAGCAATGAGTGACGGATCACCAAATGTGGGTCATAATAATTTTATAACACTGAGGACACTTGCTCTTCCTGTAGAGACAAAGGCTTGGATCAATTTCCTTGAAATACACCTCATCTGCCACGCTTACGCCCCTTTCTGATGCTTAAAAGGGGTACCTCCTATATCATAATTTATCATTGCTATTACCTTCACCTGTAGTTTTGCCGTTTCCTGGCAAAATGTTTTATATGTTTATTAGAAAGTGAAACCATTTCCATCATTATTGCAAATACTTGGCAAAGTAACTAACTAAAGGATGATGACAAATGGTTGTAGGAGCTGTTGGGGGATGTTCTGGAGGGAGGGGAAAAGGCCTTTTAACTGGGAGGAGGGTGAAACGGTGTGCCTCTATAAAATAAAAGGGATCTTACAGAATGTGGAAATAAAAGCTCGTGGAGCAAACTTTAAATACCGGAAAATGACAAATTACACAAAATTGTAGATATCCACGTAGCGCCCTTTGGATTTATGCTTGGGATAGCGCACTGGATATGTTTATTGGAAGAGAGATGCAGGAAAATGTTTTGTAAGGTAACAGGAAGCTGATGTTTTGTAAATCTAAAACCAATTTGAAAAAGCACCACCAGGGAAGTGGTTCACTAGTGTTTGAAGAAAGAAGAAAGAAAGGAGTTCCCGAGAGGCTCATAAGCATTATCAAGTAAAACAAAAGGGAGCAAGAACAGTAGTAACGACAAAATACTGGAAATGCAGATGGATTTGAAGTTGAGTTTGGATTAACATCAAGGATCAGCTTTAACCTCATTCCTCTTTGGCGTCGTAATAGATGTGCCGAGCAAGAGAGGAAATATGCCATGTGGATCTACTGTTTACTGATGACTGGGTCGCAACAGCAGAAACAGGAGAACTGAAGGAGGCACAAGGCTTGGCAGGAGAGCCTAGAATGAGAAGGACATGAAGTCAATGCTGACAAAACAGAAGGAATGCTAAGCATCAAATAGGAAAGAGAGGAACTGCATGTATAAGAAGGACTTGAAGCCAATGTTGCAAGAACAGAAGCAATGCTCAGCAGCAGACGTAGCAGACAGGGAAGAGGGGAATGTGTATGTATGATCAAGAACTGGTGAGGAATTAACGTGGATTAAAAGTTTCAAGTATTTGGGTTTGCCGTAAGAGAAGAAGAACAGGTGTGACCTGTACGTGCGACAGGGAATTAACGCAGCTTGGACTATGTAAAGACCGGTTTCAGGGATTATTCTTTTTGAAAAGATTTCTGGGATTTAGGATTAAAATCTACAAAAGAGTAATCACATCATTAGTGCTGGATAGAACAGAAACGTTGGCAATGCCAGTTTCACTGAAGCGCGCGCACCACACAAAACACACACACACACACACATATATATATATAATATATATATATATATATATATATATATGTATATATATATATATGTGTGTGTGTGTGTATATATGTATATGTATTGTATATATATATATATACTTGTTGTATTATATTTATATCTATAGGTATAAATATATATATATATATCTATATATATACACATATACATATTTGAGTGCGCTTGTTTGACTGCCTTTTGGATTCAACATCCGCAACTGTACGCACGCAAACACACACAAAGTCAATATACTGCCAAACAATGATTTTTGGAGCGATGTCGATCTTGAGGTGGTGGCTTTGTCCTCTCCTTCATTATTCCTCAGTTTACAGTTAATTGGAACTCTTTTTGCCTTTTCTTATGTCAGGTTTAATACGGCACAGTTTTCTAGACGTTTTGTGTCTTGAATCAGCCGATGTGGGTCTCACTCCTTTGTTGCTATTTGTCAACTGTATCTCGTTATTTCTCTCTTGCAGTTCATCGTTTACTTTTCAAAGTCATCCTGTACTCTGGCATCGTGGCATTCTGCTTTTCCAGTTAGGGTTGCATCCTGGATTTTAGTGATAATAATTCAATGTGACCGAACATTCAAAAACGGTTTCACTCTGTGATTTTGAAGTCGGTCTTTTGCTTCAGTCTTCAAATTCACAGCTTATGTGGCTGCTAACAAACACATATTTGCACAATTAATCTAACTATACGTTAATGGTAAGTACCTGTAACAATAACATTGATTATAATAATACACACGTCTGACAAAATAAAGGGCAAACATAAACGAACTACAACCCACGCGTCAAACATCCTATCAGGGTTATGAAAACAATAAACCGAAAATGAAAGACTAATAAAAAGAGGAAGGAAGAAGAATTACACGACCTTTCAACAAGAGAATCAAGAGCCAAGGATCATCAACAGTGCACTCTTTATGTTTGGGGGAGGTATGTGGGTAGTGGTGGGTAGCGGGGGGAGGACGGGGCGGGGGGGGGGGGGGGGGATGGGGGATCGTAGGAGGGAGATGTGTTAGGTCGGGACCCTATATGGATATGAGAGAAACTCATAAAGACCACCTAACACCAGGTAATGAGGAGGGTACGTGATGATAAAAAGCTTTTACGGCTGTTTATGAAGAGACTGGAGGTGGCAGGATCTATTTCTATGCCTTGTGGATGTCTGTTTGTGTTTGTTTGTAATACAAGGCGGGGCTGAGCTTCTCCTACAGAATACGTCATAACCCTCAGGTCAGCTGATTATTAGCGACCGGTGACTTTCGTTTCATATAAAGATTATTTGTTATATACGTGGGTTCTTGCGATGACATGATATGTTATGCTGACTCGAATAATAAAAACAGGACCATAATCTTCACTAGATATCATATATAGTTTGAATCTTGGTTTTTTATTATATTATATATAAAAAATAAAGCAAAAAAAGAGTTTTTAGAGCATCAAGATAGATATAGAAGATTAAAGATAAAAGAATAAAGAACAACTTGTGCCAAACGGTGATGATTTTTCCATCTAAGCTGGAAAAAATTTTTCCCCGCGCTTAACTTAAAAAATTAGTTGAATTGAATATATGGAATTTAGACCAAAGCCTAAGCACTGGGACCTATGAGGCCACTCAGCGCTGAAACGGAAACTGGCAGTAAAAGGGCTGATAAGTGTAACAAGAGGAAAACTTCGCAGATGCACATTGAAGCATTATTGTTAGGGGAGGGTGGAAAGTAAGACGGAAGATAGAGAATATGAAAGGAGGTACAGCAAAAGAAACGAAAAGGGTTGCAGCTAGGGACCGAAGGCACGCTGCAAAGAACCTTAAGTAATGCCTACAATGCACCGCATGAGGTGCAATGACGGCACTATCCCCCGCCCCCTACGGTGGTTCAAAATGAGTGACACGTGCATGAGTTCAACCGTTGCCTGTTGTCATACAAAGCTGCTGTTCTTCTTCTTTCGACCTTATTAATCCCCACTGTATAGCAGGGTCGGTCGCTCGAGTCAACTTTCTCCTTCCATTCTTATTCCTTGCATCTTCTTCCCGGGGCCCACCTCACCCCTATCCCTCCTCACCATATCCATTCGTCAATCTGTTTTGTTTGTTTGTTTGTATGGTGTTTTTACGTTGCATGGAACCAGTGGTTATTCAGCAACGGGACCAACGGCTTTACGTGACTTTCGAACCACGTCGTGAGTGAACTTCTATCACCAGAAATACACATCTCTAACCCCTCAGTGGAATGCCCGAGGAGGGATATGGGTGAGCTCTCATCCGCGACAATGAAGGTGTCATTGTAAATACTTTGTTCACGTAATATATAAACATGTTAATGTAATTGGCAACGAACAGAGAGAGAATATTAGCTTTGTGTCGGTTGGTAATACTGTGTGTTTGTAACTGTGCGTATTTGACGCGAATTCGAACCGCTTGTGGGTATCGAGCCGCAAAACTTATGCAAATCATTGTAGCCAGAAAGGACAGTCTTGGTTTTGATGATAATTACAATGGTAAAGAAGAAGAACAGGAACCTTTCGAAGACAACATTCCTTGTGAAAGAGTACTACCTCGCAAGTTCTCATGGGAGATCCAACTTCATTTCTGAAACCTTTCGAGACAGAATATCCACCCCATGGTCTTCATAACGTTGGGATAAGGGAGCGGGCAATTAATCGAATCGTGATGAATTAGAAAAACCCCAATTTCTTTCGTTCCCTGAAAACTGACATTCCCTTTTTCTCTGTTATATTAGGGTTCTTCAGGTCATAATCTAGCCAGACAAGTCGCTCTTTCAAGGGACCGTCTGAAAGAAATTGTATGAAGCCAGATTTTTAGTCTTTTGCAATTTCAAATCCGTTGTAAAGTATTTTAGGGCTTTTTTTAATTGCTGCTTACGGATAAATACGAAATGTTCAATGTTTTCAATGTTTCCTTTCGAAATTCTATCTAATTACGGTTCCCAATGTGTATCGTTCTACTTGGAATAGAATAATAAAATGTAAAATCAAGAATCAGAGGCAATTGTAAATTCCCTTCAGACAATATTTTGCGCTTTGTTTCTTGCATCATTAGAGAGAGAGAGAGAGAGAGAGAGAGAGAGAGAGAGAGAGAGAGAGATCACATCACGTATTCACTGGAATCCAGTCCTGTAATCCATGCTTCTCGAACTGCACGTGTATGATTTCATAGTCAGTAATTCCAGACGTAACAAATTTGGAAACGGGATTAGCGAGCATTTCATTTTTGGGACTTGCAATAAAATATATGTATCCCGCGATAACCGAATGGGCTTTGCATTGAGGGCAACAATGGCCCCGATTAATGGAAGCGGCCTTCACACCTGGACAAACAGACGCACGCACACACACACACACACACACACGTACTGTTCGCTGTCACCCTCTTGTTCCTCCCAACACCTGCTCCATTCGCATCGGTTCTGGAATTAATATTTTTGTAGCATTGGAGACCCTGCAGTCTAACTCTCACCACCCACCCCCGTCCCCCACCCACCCACCCCCGTCCCCCCCACTCCAATCCCCCATCCCTCCTGACACTCCAACATCCCCCACCTCCCCTTTCCAACCCAGCTTCACTCACTGTCCCTCTCACAAACTTTTTTTTTTATTTTTTTTTTAAATCTAATGAGCTTGCTAAAGCAAGTTCAATAGTTTGTGAAATGCTAATCATTGATGAATAATGTTAGGACGGACGCTCGTATGATTTTAATTTTTAATATTCATATTTTTTTCTAAATGATTAAATCGTGTGTATCGCGATGAAGTATTAGGAATAAATAGGATTATGGATTATTACTAATGACATACCTATTACGTATTAAAACTACACAGGATGCAAAACAGGTCCGCTACTGATACTGCGCTTATGCGATAGTAGCAGGTTTTGCAAGAAAGTTTTTCCTTCTTTTATATATAAGATGAGGTATTCCCTTTGGAATACATAAATCTTCCATTCACTAATCCTTATCCAACCTAGTGTTAATTCATCTCTTGTGTATACACTGCCCTTATTAGGTTTGTTCTTTTTTTTTCTAATCGTTTCAGCCCCATCTAAAATCAACCAGGCTTAGTAAATCCTTTGGTGTTTAGCTGATTAAATCTGCATCATCGGCATATTGCATTTCGGTGAAGTTTCTATCGTTGCCCAAGTTGATTATCTAATCCATGAAAACTTAATAGTTTGTCGAAGTTTACTTGACAAGACGCCATCAAAATTAACTTTGCATCTACTTTCCTGACGGCAAATGAATTTTACCAACGCAAAGACATCACCAGAAAGGAAAAGGAATCTTAATGTTCATGATAACATCATAATAAAACTGAAAGGAAGCGCTAGGAACAACTTTAAATATTTCAACTGGTTATCATAAACTGCAGAACATCTTCACCAGTGAAAAATAAATGTAGGAAATTTGACAGAAATAAGAAACAATAAAAATGAAGCTTCATAAGCAAACACATTCCTAGGCAATGAAAAACAATCTTTACAAAATATTTGTGGCACCGGTTGAACATCTTCATAGCCTATGTGAAAAAGGAAGACTGATCAGCGCATGAAAATTCTCAGGCTTAAAAAGGAGGGCAAATACCCTCCTAAGACAAAAACAAAGTCATACAACAATAACATAGCCAGATGTGAGAATATGACAATGAAAGAAAGCTCTTTCAGAGCACGGGCATCGTCAGACGTGAAAAAGAAACCCCACGAGCACTAAAACTCTTCCGATATGGGAAAAAAAGAAGCAAGTTAAGCACAATAGCAACATCAAAATTGAAAAAGGAAGCATATTAAACGCAATAACAACCTGAAAATGGAAAAGAAAGCGTTGTAGTCATGAGTTAACCTCGAATATTAAGACGGAATATCATATGAACCATGGCATACTGGAAAAAAAGTATTATCAGCACGATGGCAACCACAGAAATGAGAGCGAAGTATTGAGAGTAAAATAACAATAATAGAAATGAAAAGGAAGCGTTATGAGTTCAAGAACGATATGTGAAATGAAAAAAAAGGAAGTGGTATGAGTGCTAGAATAACTTCAGAAATGAAATAGACTCCTAATAAGCAAGTATTAACTTAAAAATGATAAGAAAACGCAGTAAGCATTAAATTAATTCCATTAATTACAAGCACTAAAGCTTCAGAGAATATAATGAAGGGAAAGGCTTATAAGGAGAACACTCCCAGAAAAAAAACAACAACAATGAATGACCACGAAAATTAAAAAGGAGCATTGAAGAAGTATTATAACCTTGGAAAATAAAACGAAGTTTTATAAACGCACAATTAAACTCAGGAAAAAAATGGGAGTGTTATAGCAAAAAGCATCCGTAAAGGCGAATTTTTTTTTATTACTGTAAAACTACAGGAATTAAAAATAAAAATCATCGGCACAATGTAGATAAAGCTCTCCAAGACCTGAACTACCACAGGAATTAAAAATAAAAATCATCGGCACAATGTAGATAAAGTTCTCCAAGACCGGAACTACCACAGGAATTAAAATGCAGTTTATTAGCATCACAGTAAACTCAGATATGAAAAGGCATCGATATCAACGTTAACAAAATTGGAGGTACTGCAAAGGAAACGTTATAGTCAAGAATAATCTGAAAACTGCAAGGAAGTGTTATGACAACTCATGATAAAGAAGCATTACAAGTATAAGGACAGCATAAAAATGACAAAATGAAGCGATTTAACCACGAACTTAATCTCAAAAATGAAAAAAAAGGGTAATAAGCTCAACGTCTCCATATAAGAAAAGAAAGCCTTATATGTGATCTCAAAATTGAATTTGAATTTAATGCAATCCAAAATTGAGAGGGAAATGAAATCAAAAGGGATTGTTATCAGCCACAGAACAATTATGAAAAAATGAAGGAAAAGGCGTTACAAGTATAAGAGTACTTAAGTAGGGAAAGGAAGCTCTATGGGTCAAAACGCCGCCTCAGAAACAGTAAGGAAGCATCATGAGCGCTGATTGTCGTCAAAACTGAAAAGGGGTTATTGTAAAGACAAGAATAACCTTAAATAAGAAAATGAAGTGTCAGAGAAACAGAACTAGCTTCAATCATCATAACAACAATCTCAGAATGATATTACCTAGTTACCACAATATCAACCTTAGAAAAGAAATGGAGGTGTTATGTAAAAAAAGAAAAAAAGAAAGTGAAAAGGGAAATGTTATAAATGGTCAAACAACCTCAAAAAACAAAAAGCAAAAGCGAGAACAACCTCAAAGATAAACAGGAACGTTACAATACCTGAATCAACCTCAGGGATGTAGAACAAACTTTGTAGGCTAAGTATGAGCGGAACCTCAGGGTCGAAAAAGGGAACTGTAATAAAGAAAAAAAAAACTTAGAAAATTCAAAAGAAACTTTATAAGCCATAGGATAACCCCATAGATAACACCCTTAGAGCAACAACGAACCTAAAAAAATTCATCAGCAAGTGTTATAAGCATTAGAGCATCCTCAGAAATACAAAGGAACCAGAGACTTGCGACAGACAACAGCGACAAAAGAAGGACAAACATAAGCAACCCATCAAATGGAAAAGCGTGAGGAGGAGGAGGAGGAGGAGGAGGAGACAAACAAAAACCGCGCCCATCGCCCAATAGCTCTAGCTCACAAAAGCACATCAGGAGAGTGGATATAAGCAGCGCATAAACACACAGCCAGCAGCTACGCAAGACCATCCTCACACATGAAAAGGAAGCGTTATAAACGCGGCTACAATGCGCGTAAAGAAACGCATAATGATTTTCCGGCACTTATAAGGATGTATTGTACGAACGCGCTCGCCAGAACGATGGTGGAAAAGGAGTTCTTTCTTTCTTTCTTTTCTTTTTTACTGTTTTTTTTACAGCGCGTTCTTGTGAAGAGCTAAAAGAGAGAGAGAGAGAGAGAGAGAGAGAGAGAGAGAGAGAGAAAGAGGACTGCTTATTTTGTATACGCACAAAAGGATATTGCACGATCTTTCATGTAATTGATATCATAATTATTAATGTGTGAATACAAATGAAATCTGTGTGTATGACACACACACACACACACACACACAGAGAGAGAGAGAGAGAGAGAGACTGTCTATTTTGCATATGCGCAAGAGAGATATTGCAGGAGCGTTAATATAATTTATGTTCATGACTATTAATGTGTGAATACCAATAAAATCAGAGAGAGAGAGAGAGAGAGAGTTTCATCCGGAATACATTTCATACATACGAGTTAATGTAGTTACAGCTCTATACATTGCCTGCAAATAATATGAAACATTACAGAGAGAGAGAGAGAGAGAGAGAGAGAGAGAGAGAGAGAGAGAGAGAGAGAGATTAGGGGCAGACAGACGAAAATTTAAACGATAAAATGTAGCGTTGAGTTGACCTTTCATTACGCTCCTTGAAATGAGTACTTTTGCGTGATATATTCCAATAGATTTTCGTTAAACAATTAAGGTAACCAATACCCCTTGCCTGAAAAGTGTGAAGCTCTCCGCAGCTCTCTGCTTCAAATACAACTTGAAATGTTTTTCATAATAATTACTCAGCTGTACACATGGTAAGTTCTAAGAAATCGGGCAGAGTATTAGCAACCTTATTACCTTTATTATAAAGATCTCTAACTAATCGCAGACTACTTTGAGGTATTTATTTGACCTACGATGAAACTGAACTTAAAACGAAACAAAAGTTGATTTAATATATAAAATAAAATAAATTATTCTTAAGTTGTTTTTGAAGCAGAGAGTCAAAACCCATTATTTGATTTATATAGATTTTTTGGCCTTATGCCAAGCACTGGGGCAACTAAGGCCATTCAGCGCTGAAACGGAAATTGACAGTAAAAGGTTTGAAAGGTAATATAGGAGGAAAACCTCACAGTTGCACTGTGAAACAATTGTTAGGAGAGGTTGGACAGACAGTAAGATGGAAGAGAATATGAACGGAGGTACAGTAAAAGGAATAAAAGTAGTTGCAGCTAGGGACCGAAGGGACGCTGCAAAGAACTTTAATTAATGCCTACATTGCACCGAATGAGGTGCACTGACGGCTCTACCACCCTACAGGGCAAAACCCATTATTTATATCATAAGATTTAGTAACAGCAGACTGCTTTGAATGTTTTACTTGACCTTCCAGCAAAACAAAATTTGAAACATAACGAGAGTTAAATTTATATATAAAAATAATAATAATTCCAAGGCGTTTTCGAAGCAGACGCCAAAAACGCCTTTATATATTATCTTTATCATAAGACCCAGTAATCGCAGACTAATTTGGAGGTTTTCCTTGGCCTTTCGATAAAACAAAACTTGAAAAGAAAAATGTAGCTTTTATAAAACCAAACTCCAAGAATGAAAGTGTTGGTTTTATTTGAAAGATATTCCAATTTGCATTTGAATCAGAAACCTTCAAACTTCCCATGCAAGGGATATTGGTTACTTTCATTGTTGACAGAAATTTGCAAGCAAAATACAGTGCTGTAACGACACTAACTTGTATTCCGGATGGAACCTTGGCTCCCCTCTCTGTCTCTCTCTTAGATTTTATTTGCATTCACACATTAATAACCATGAATACAGATTATATTAACGTCCATGCAACATCTCTTTTGCGCATATGCAAAATAAACAGTCATTTCATCTAATTTAATCTTATTTCGTTAACTTATATTCTGTATTCCCCAGTACAATTTCTCTGAAGCAGGTCATTAATTTTATCCTCAAAGGTTGCTATAAAGGTTCAACTACTCACAGCTCTGACAGCTTACCATGGATACAGCTAACTCATTATATATTTAATTTCTTCTGATAATTTAATCTATTCCCCAGTGCAGTTTGTCTGAGGCACGTCATTTTATCCTCAGAGATTGCTGTTCTATAATGAACGATCCCTGCAAACAAACCTTTACATAGTATGCTGGTTCCGTCCGCGCAACTTTTCTCAGGTCGTGGCTTCCATCAAGAGGGTTATCAAAGGTCATGTTCCTGTTTTATTTACCTCCACTTTCAAAAGGTTGAATGGGTATTTAGCCATATGTGCGTTTCCCTCTCAGACCTCTGAAAGGGAGTACGAGCCTACTCTTCAAGACCCTATTTGTTTGAAGGGCTTCCGTTTGAGACCTTGTGTACTGACGAGATCTCGTCTAGTGGGCTGTTCTTCGTTTTTGGCTATTTTGCATCTTTACCAGGTTTAGTAAGGTCTTCAGTTTTAGATATTAAGTTACTTTAAATTCCTCATACTAATGACATATTTTTTTGTGGCACTGTTACTTGCTTTATTATTAATATTTTACTTATTAGTTATAGTTTTTCCCTCATTTTAGTCCAATAAACTCCTGTTACGAGTACTTACTGCTGGGGTGGTATTTCTTAATGTTTCATTAGTAAATATAAACATTCTACTATCTGTCCGCTGCTTTCATTTTAAAAATACACTTATTCTATGGCATTCAGTGGTATGCTACCTTTTTACAACACCACATTATCTATTGATAATTCTTACATTCTTTAAAATAAAATTTATGAAAATCAGCATCTCATGGAACGCAAATTGAAAACTGACTTCATCCAAGTTCTTTCGAAATATGATGAAACCACTTGTCTCTATTTAATAGTAATTTCCATCTCCATAGCAAACGGTGAAATTGTTCACAAATGTCAACCCTCTCCGATCCTTGACTATTACATTCAGTCTTGTCAAAGGTTAAAACTTGCCAAGATCGTCATATTTGCTGTGCGTAAAGGCATCCAAGGTTCTCGTCGAATTTCCCGTCTCCTTTGAAGATCTTATAGGTATGGAATATGAAATTTAGGCCAGAGGCTAAGTGCTGAAGCCTATGAGGTCAATCAGCGTTGAAAGGTAAACTCAGAGTAAATAAAACAATTGATAGGCGAGGGTGGAAAGTAAGATGGAGGAAAGAAAACATAAATGGAGGTACAGTAAAAGGAACGAAAGGGGTTGCTACTAGGGGCCTAAAGGACGCTGCAAAGAACCTTAAGTAATGCCTACAGTGCACCACGCAGGTGCACTGAAGGCACTATCGCCCAACGGGAGGAGCTGAATGAATAAAATTTTCAATTAAGATCAATATCAGTGCCAAACCTCTATATATAAACAAAGCAGTTTTACGTCTTTGTATTATGCTTAGTAAGCATTTCTCGCTACACGATACACGATCCACTTTATCCCATTTTCATTTTCATTTCTACAGAATAGAAACTTTTCTTGAGCACCGAGTCTCGCACAGAATCCATACCCTTTAAATGCTAATAACAATCTGATGTCAACGACATCCCGAAGCTATGTTAAGGTTGATGATGCAATCCCTGTCATAGTTTATCCTAACTATAGATAGAGTAGCAAAAAAAAAAAAAAGCTGCGGAAGAAGAGGCAAACCGATCTGCCAACAACCAACAACTTATATATGTGTATATATATATATATATATATATATATATATATATATATATATATATATATATATATGTGTGTGTGTGTGTGTGTGGTGTTTGTGTGTGTGTGTGTGTGTCAGATGAAAGAGGGGCTATGAGTAATATGTTTAAAATGCCAATGTGAGGTGCTATGTAATGTTAAGTGAAGTCACATATCACTTCTTGCTTGGAGACAGGCTGAGCTGTAGGGGCAGCTTACAAGAGAAAGGAATTTGAATATGCAAGCAGTTTAACCAAGAGATCACTCACCCGGTCGTGAGGCCTGTACATTAGTTTGTACGGGTGTTACAGGCCTAATAGTCCAAGGCACTTGCGAAAGTCACATTCTTTTAGGTGAACGCTAAGAGGTGAAGTGATACACACCGTGTGTCGGGAGAGAACGCCCCATCATAAAGGTAGGACATATTTTGTAAAAACTTAGAAAACCGTTACCTTTGAAAAGGAGAGAGAAGTGTGAAATACTCTCTTTACGTGAATACTTTGAAAAGTGATGTGTGTGATATATCTTTTATCCATTATTATCTATATTACAGATGGGTCCTATTCCATGGCTAATTCAGAGACGGGAATCTCTAACCTGACTAATACGATGAACTTATTGACATTTTGTGTCTGGGAGTGAATTCTTAGTCAGGAGGGTAGAATGTTAACTTACTGGTTTCTTTATGGGAGTTTTAGGTTTACTGCCATTATGACTTGTTAATCATTTTGTCCTATTTTATAGTCAACTGCTTTGGGTAATAAATAGTTATATTTTTGTACTTACGAGATCTTAATAGCCTAATGACATGGCTGCAGACAGAGGGAGGGCACCATTGACAGCAGGTAAGAGTTTTCAGAGTGTGTAGTTTAGTGAACAGGTGGGGGGGGGGGGGGGGAGTAACATATATAAAACTTGAACGCAAGGAAGAAGTCATGAAAACTGCAGAAGATGGTATAAGTTTAAGCGAAAATGGTTGAGATTTGAATAATAATAATAAACATCATAATAATGTGCGTAATAAAAATCCATAATTATATAGTAAACTGTAATACTATGTAAAAATATAAAAGCAAACATTATCGAACACCATTCAGTGTTTACGTTAAAATAAAATGCGAGAGAGTAGCTTTCTTATGAAGTTTCAAAAGGGGTGGGGGAGCCGGGGGGGGGGGGGTAGGGGGGGGTAGGGGGGGGGGGGGCATTACAACCCATTGCGGAAGTAATGGTTCGGTTGTGCATATGTAGTTGCAAATCGCAAGTCTAGAAGACCAAGGAGGTTGGCGCAACGGCCTGTTGAGTTCGGAACCACCTAGCAACACCCGAACCAGCACTTCCGTGATGGGTTGTTATCTTCTGGCCGCCCGCCCCCCCAACCCCTACTTTTTAAACTCTTCCTACGATAACTACCCTCTCGCTTTGTATCTTAACGTAAACACTTTAGATATAGTTTACTATATAATTGTGGATTTATATTACACCAATTAGTTGCCACGAGATTGTGGGTTTCTTAGTAATAATAATAATAATAATAATGGCCGTTCCCCCTCTCCCCCTCCGCCTCCCCCACTCTTAAAACTCTTCATACGATAGCTACCCTCTCGCTTTGTATCATGACGTAAACACTAAAGATATAGATTACTAGTATATAATTGTGGATTTACATCACACAAATTATTTTACACGAGACTGTAGATTTCTTAGAATAATAATAATAATAATAATAAAATAATAATAATAATAATAATAATAATAATAATAATAATAATAAGCTACTTCGGTTGGATTTGCGCTATACATTGCATTCAACTGGCTTGAGGAGTCTGATACCCCATTTTTCCTTGGGCACTGAAGACACCGCTCCTGACGCCACAAGAAGTGCCCAATGACAAAATGGGGTACCAGACTCCTCAAGCCACTTGAATGCAATAATAATAATAATAATAATAATAATAATAATAATAATAATAATAATATACTTTATTAAATGTAATGGCTACTTCAGCAGCATTATACTTGTAGAGATTCTTCTCTATTTTCCGAATAGCGGCTTTTTCCGTGCTACTTAGACAGGCTAGTAGAGCGCCTATGGAGGTCATGATCAAATACAAAGTCAAAATTGGTGTATATATTTGAATTTTACAGATAAACTATGATACCATAGTTATCAAAGTCATTAACGATATATAAATATAATATACTATATTAATATATTATATATTTATATATATATATATATATATATATATATATATATATATATATATATATATATATATATATATATATATGTCTCTCTCTCTCTCTTTCTTGAAGCAAGCGAGCTTTCGTCTGGAGCTGCCAGACATCCTCGGGCTGGGAAGCTGAGGGTGGACTGATCCCCAGCCCGAGGATGTCTGGCAGCTCCAGACGAAAGCTCGCTTGCTTCAAGAGAGAGAGAGAGAGAGAGAGAGAGAGAGAGAGAGATATCGTTAATGACTTTGATAACTATGGTATCATAATTTATCTGTAAAATTCAAATATATACACCAATTTTGACTTTGTATTTGATCATGACCTCCATAGGCGCTCTACTAGCCTGTCTAAGTAGCACGGAAAAAGCCGCTGTTCGGAAAATAGAGAAGAATCTCTACAAGTATAATGCTGCTAAAGTAGCCATTACTTTTAATAAAGTATGCTTGAGAGAGGGTCTGCTTCCTAAGTACAATAATAATAATAATAATAATAATAATAATAATAATAATAATAATAATAATAATAATAAACTTTATTTCAGCATAAGCCATATATATTAAGAACACATAAATAAAAGTGTAAACAGGTAGCTTAGATATTGATGGGAAGAGATACAATAAATGCTGTAATCAGCAGAATTATGATTTTTTCCTTCAGAAAAGCCATCAAGAACTGCGAAAAAGATCGAGTCAATAAGAGGGACTGAAAGAGCCAAGAGCACAAACAAGACGTCGACACCAAGAGAAAGGATGTTAGTTTTAATCATGAAGAATGAAATTTTCATGCAGCTGAAAAATTTTGTTGTGATTTTTTTTACATAATAAAATGAATGACAAAAATCAAATATGCTGCAACTAATCAGTCTATCACTTGAGAAACAGAAGTCGTTTTGCGTTACAAGTGTTATCTGTGATGCTATGACATAATACATGTTTTAAGTTTTTTGTATATTTGCAAAATATAAGTGGGTATGTCATTTTTTGCCGCAGTTCCCCAATTTACTATGCCATAGAGTATTTTTATCATGTTTTTTTTATGGTATAAAATTGCCAGGATACTGTTGTAATATTACTTTACATAGTTCACAATATTTTACAGCAATAACACAGAAATTATATATATAAAATAATTCACTCCAACGCCAGCAGATTTATGTCTTTTTCAAGAAAATGTTCTGAATTTTCCAAAAATATTGTCCTGCATAGTTAATAAACCGCAATAAACTTTAAACATGTCATGACGCATGTTAATAGTAATTTTATCAACTTATGAATAATGATTAATGAGGAAGACAATAGTGACAGATTAAAAAAAATTCTAAAAAATTGTCACACAGTTAACAAATAATAAATATAAGATATATTAATAATAGCCCCTTAAATACAATGAATAATGGTTAATAACGATGATTATTGTGATTAATGCACAACAAATGACAAAAAATTAATTATCAAACAGTCAACAAACGTTAATAAACCTGAGTCGTTAATAATAATCCCTTCAACCTTGTGAATAATGGTTAACGATGAAAACAATGGTGATTAATGCTAAAACAATTCCCAAATATTAAATGTTACACAATTAACAAACATCAATAAATATGCATTATGTCAATAAAAATTACACCAACCATGTGAAAAATGATCTACTATCGGTAGAGATAATGGTGATTAATGCATAAACAAAAATCAATTGCAACACAGTTAACAAAGATTAATAAAATACTCCTACCAAGCCTGAGAGCAGTGATCAATGATGAAGATGATGATGATTAATGCACAAAAACTATCATTGCTGAATTAAAAGTTATGAAAAAATGGATAATAGCAAAAAAATAAAGAATAAATAAAAAAAAAACCTACTCACCAAAATTTGTGAACTTCTTATCTTGTTTATTTCCGTTGCGCAGGCAATGTCGAAAAGACAACACCACAGTATGGCAACGACGAGGACATAGAATGCGTGGAAACTTGGCAGACTTCATGGTAATGAAAGCCACAGATATTTTCCCATTGTGTGCCTTTTGTTCTTGTTCAAGGTTAGACATCGTTTCCAGCCCGCCTCTCATCAACTAGCGGCTTTCGTGAGATGCTCTCAGGTACCCCAGACATCCTTTATCGATATTACAGTGGCACCTGAAAATCTTGTGATGATTCAACTTCGCAACTGCAACATAAGGCCAGCTGACTTCCAACCACTCAAGGAATTTTTCGTACATTGCCGGTTCGGGGTGTATTTAGGGTGTAGTGTGTGGAACAAACCTGCAGATGTCGTATGTGTTCCAGACGACCCATTACTTTCCTGGTTTTGAGGTTCCTGTCCTTCACCCTCAGGTCGTTTAACCTATTATTATTCCTCCCTCAGATAACTTTTCCACAGCAACTTGGGTCCACAAAGCGGTTATCGCAAGAATGGAATGGGTGGTAGGCTTGCAGATTATTACCTTTTCCATGAAGGTAGAGAGTAGCTCAGTGAACAATTATCTTTGCTTTTTTCGGTCGCTTAGTGGGTTCCCTTACAAATACCAGTAGGATGTAGTCCCTTGATAATCTAATCCGTGTTGGCAAAGCGCAGAGTATCAAGGAAATAAGTGGTGGAGATATGAGCCTTACTATAGTAGGTTTAATTTGATATATCTAACTACAGGTGAAAATGTGGCACATGCGCATGGGTAGCACGTGATTGGCTGACAATCAATGTTTCTGATATCTTTTGGTCATTGTGATAACTATTATACTATCTCTTCAATAACAGGTTTGACTACTTATTTAAACGAAGACCCCTCGCCCTTTATATAAATAATACACATGCTGATATGTATCAGTAATATACCAACAAGCACACGAAAGACGAGCTTGTATACAAAGTCTACTCAGATAAAAAGCAAATAAACGATGAACTTTCAACAATTGTGGTTATTTCATTGTACAGTCCAGGCTACTCTTAGGCCAAAGATTATTCTCATCATTCCAACTTTATTCTGTATACAATCTCATTGCATGCATATGAAAATAACTTTATTAGGATACCAAAGCATTACCCACGTCCATAAACTGAGAAATAACCTTTAATATTGTTTACCGCTGGAACATGAAGAGTAGACCAATGAGGCTAAGCCTATGCTACTGATTCGCCAGATATTTATTTGATTTTAATGGCCCTCTTTTAAGCACACATTTATTCCATTTCAGTCAAAATAATTTTGTATCTAACCTTTATTTATTCATTCTACCTAAATACTGCTCCCGTTCCCAACATAATTGAGAAGTGTGCATGTCTAGCCTAGCCTACTGTGCTGTATGTGTCATATAATGTATGACGGAAACTTACTGGGATTTCAAACTTTGGTCGGTAAGTTGTTTGACTATACAGTCCCGAAAGTGCCCAGTCACTGAACTTTTATAATGGTTTGCACGCTCAAGAGGAAAATTTGTAAATATACAAAGTATTCGTAAAAGGAAACTACAATTCCATTGCCATCATGCCATAAGTTTTCTGAAATTTCCCGCCTTCCAGCCAGTACCGTAGTGGCTGTTCCATTCACTTCCCGAAGGCCCTAAACAGCCTCATAGACAACAATATTTCACGATATTACAAGTATCAACCAGCTCCTGTAACAAAGTTACTTGCATGCAAGCAATGACTATTACGCATTATATTATCACTCGCTCAGCCAAATGCCTTTTTAATTACCGAAATGAGAGAAAAAAAAAAATTTTAAAGCCCGTCGTTCGTTTGAGTTTGAGCTGAGTAGACTGTTACAAGCTCGCCATTTGTGTGCTTTTATTATTATATTATCGATATAAATCGGCATGTTTTTATCATCTAAATAAGGTGTGAGGGTGCTATGCTTATATAACCAATCAGGTGTATTACTGACGAAAGCGTTTACATCTTTATGACAGTAAGCCTACGATATCTGAAACACAGATTTCAGGCAATCGAGAACTAAATATGTGCCACAACTACTAAAACCTACAGAACTAGAATATAATGAACGCAGATTTAAGACCCACATTCTGCAAGCATGAACTTGATCTGCAAATTAAGTTCTAAATTTTAAAATAATATTTTCCAGGAACAAAAACTTGGACAAGATTATATATTCCCTTAATCGCTAGGTATATGGCAACAGCCTTGGAAGTATATATATCAAAAGTAACTTATCAACTTTCTGATTAATCTTGCCTACCTTGTTCTCTTGTGAAATTCCTAACCATAAAAATTGTATTGGAAAGGATTAAAGTTTCAGAACTTAGAAAACGCAAAATAAGCTAAAAATTAATCTTACAATGAATATATTATATAATAAAATGTCAAACCTGGTGAATATTATGAACATGATCTTGAGACCAATTAATGATTTAAGTGTTTTATCAAAATTAGGCCTACACTGTCTGATTCACTACAATTTGGGGGAGGGATTTCGTGGCAACCGCCTCATCCGCCATTACGGTAAAACACTTGTTCATGCAGTTGCAAGAGGATACGACCTTCTTTAAGGGAACAGCTTTCTTTAAATTAGGCTGCCAGGCGTTTAATAAAGCTTTGAGTGGATAGGCCATAGTTCGTTTGTCATTTAGCAACCTTACCAGCATACGTTTCTGGTCTACTTACCCATTTTCTTCCCTTTCCCTGCTTTAACGGATGTTCAGCCTTTTCGGTATACCTAACGTATTCCACAGGTCGGGAACTACGGCTGGTGGTGTGGCACCGGCACTAATTTCAAAACTGATGGGGGTGGCAAACTTGCCTAACATGTATGGGGCTGCTTGTTACACATGGGGTGGGGTGGATCATCGCATTCTGTACCACTACCACAGTTACCGTGATGCATTCAATCGTCACAACCCTATGGGCCTAATGAGATCTTTTTTTCGTCTTTTCACACTAGGCCTACTAACCTTCCCTATCCTTTTTCCTCACTATCATTACTTTCTTCAATAACATCAACTATCATGATGCTGGGCTGGTCAAAAACAACTTATATCAGTAAGCTCTCTTGTCGGAACATTATCATAATCATGACAATCAACATCGTAAGTCTAAACACGAAACTTTTGACTACTAAGGGAGCCATCCCCACCGCTATTTTCCATTTTGCTTTTTATTCACACTATTCGGGGACACTATGCCACATCGAACGCTTTAATACAATCTACGGTGTCTAAAGACACTATAGTGGTAATATGATTGCTCGGCGATTAATAATACCGATGATAATAGCGATATATCACTACCGGCAACAACACGTGGGACAATAACAAACGCACTGATTGGCTTGGAAGTTGGTACTGAGGTGGAGGATCTTGTTTTGTTTCCACTTTCCCGGGTGACGTCACGCCGTGCCTCTAGCACGTCATCCATTCATTAAAAAAGACATGGCTGATGTCCCATCAGACGTGAATGCATTATAGTTTGGAGGGGACGTACTAAATATGTATCATTTAGTTAAAATAAATCCAAAGTGCTTAGAAATCTTCGCATTATTTGGGAAATGCCAAAATTTCGCACGGAACAGCAGACATGCCGTCCCTTCAGCACTGTCATCCATTGAAGACACGACTAAAGCACGTCAGATGTGAATGCATTATAATAGTTTGGAGGGACGTAATAAATATGTGTCACTTCGTAAAATAAATCCAAAGTGCTTGGAGCAATTCTTATTATTTGGAAATGCAATTCGCACGGACTACTAGAAATTGTTTAAAAAAATGTCCTGTAAACAGATTTTTTTAAGCTTATGGTTTATCAATACGCATAAAAAAAGGTCAGTTCAGTATCAGTTAACGCTCGTAGGGGATATAACGAATTTGTTTCATTTATTGGCTAATGAAAGGTGCATCAAGTGTACTTATTCTTTGGAAAAAGCACTTATATAATTGCCCATACCATAGATATACAGAGAGAGAGAGATCTATGGTTCATACCATCACGCCCGGCTCTTTATCCCAAATAAAGGGCGGTGGAGGCGGGGGCTAGGGCTTGGGTTGTGGGCGGGGTGTGTTGGGTTGGGGGGGGGGGAATTGGGGAATATTAGAAGTCATCCAGAATCATATAAATGTATAATCAAGGATCATAAGTTTTTTTTTTTTTAATTCTACAAAGAATGTACCCAGGCGACCTTGGCCACTTAGTGCAAGCAATGAATCTTTGTATTGTGATGTAACTGTTGTATTCATTTATTGCATTATAGTAGTTAAAGAATGAAACCCTTTATCCTCAGGTGAAGTACAATCTGCGAGTATATACAAAAAAGCCACGAAACAAAGAAGAATACTTTTATTCTCTCTCTCTCTCTCTCTCTCTTAATATCTGAATGTTCTGTAGTGAGGCTCCACATCTCAAAATATACATCGTTACATGAACGCTCGTGTATACTACTGCGAGACAGAATAGAATGGGAAACAAAACTGAAATTGTTGTTAAACCGGGAAGAGAGGATGACCATGACTACGTCCATTTAGTAAGCCGTGCTTTACCCGTTACTTGTGTTTTCATTTATATTACTTTCGTAAACTCTGTAATATCGTCTGACTCAAATACATTTATTTAATATTATCTGTAAGTGTCATTATCGAAGGCAGTAGGATAAAAGCTGCATGGGGGAAGTGGAGAAAGATAGCTAGAGTAGTATGTGATAAGAAAATGCCAATCAAGCTAAAAGTCAAGATATATAACACTGTAATAGGACCAGCGTTAATGTATGGAGCAGAAACATGGGCTCTAAGAAGAAAAGAGGAAGTAAAGATTCAGAGAACAGAGATGAGAATGCTGAGTAGATTATGGGAGTATTGCTGTTTGAAAGATTGGAAAATGATGAAATAAGACGAAGGGAAGGCTTAGTAAAGATTACAGAAGTGATAAGAGAGCCACGATTGAGATGGTATGGCAGTAGTGGATCGAAAATCTCTCATGTATATATATATATATATATATATACTATATTTATAAATATATATATATATATATATATATAATATATATATATATATATGTATATATATATATATGTGTGTATATATATATATATATATATATATTAATATATATATATATATATATATATATATATATATATTACGGTTTTTGATCGCCTCGTCTTCCCAGTATCATTCATTTTTAGTTATTTGCTAGAAGAGCAGCCATTTTTAACCCCACCTTTAAAGCATTGGGGAGATTGGTATGTCCGGTCTGGGGGGAAAATAATCCGTTAACTAGACCTAGTGTATAGGATAAGAAGGGCAGGTTGCAGGGGATTTATATAGGCTTCATGGTAGGCAGTGTGTGATCCCAGGCCGCTTGGAAATGCCCTGATTCGTCCTCAGTCTACCCCAGCTTCTGTTATCGGGCAGATGTGCTCGCCTCTGACTTGAAGTCAGCCCCTTTGTTTCGTCGTCGCTGGTTGGAGCCCTCCTCAGACATCACGATACATGTGCAAGCCACTAAGGACTACAGGTACGTCTCGAAAGTGCAAAATCCAACCAGTCCTATTCCTTCAAGACGAATCTTGCTATTTCCATTTTCAAATTTCCCTTTTATAACTCCTCTACTGAACATCCTTTGTCCACCATCATAGCACGTGCTACCCCTGTGACCTGTCCAAGATTAAGTCTTCATTGAACATTTCATTTAAGCACTAGAGTTCCTCCTCTTGTGTGTGATTAAAGATAAACAACCTCCATAGTGATTAGCTGAGATATTATGCAAGAAGTCTTTTGTTTATGTTGTGTGTAATGTCTTTAACTCAGGCCTTTCAATGTTGCTTGTAAATGAATGTAAATTAGATTAATCCGCTGAGTTTTCAATTGCGACCTTACATTCCCTTTAACACTTATCTAAGGTAAGTCATAAGCACTCCATTTTCCCATATTTCCTCTTTTTTTACCCTTACGTTTTGGACAAAGGCCATCTCAAACGTCCATGGACATGTGGCGGGCATCGCCTGTACGTCCCGGGACAAGTGGCAGGCCACGCCCGCCTGTCCCAGACACTTGTGGGCCTCGCCCGCCGTCCCGGGACACATGGCATACCTAGCCCCCCGTCCAGGGACACTTGGCAGACCTAGTCCGCCCGTCCAGGACACTTGGCGGGCCGCACCCGCGCCGTTGCGGGATGCATGGTGGGTCACACCCGTCCCCGGATACATGGCGGGCTATGCCTGCCCGTCCCAGGACGCGTGGCGGGCCCCGCACGCCTGTCCTGGCATGCGTGGCCTGCCCCGCCCTCCAGGAACAAGTGGCGGGACTCACACGCCCGTCCTGGGACACGTGGCGGTCCTCGCCTGCCCGTCCTGGGACACATGGCGGGCTTCCCCCGCCTGCTCCGGAACATGTGTCGGGCCTCCCCGGCCCTTCCAGGAACATGTGGCGGGCCTCGCCTGCCCGTCCCGGCCCGGGACACCTGGGCGTGGCACCTATCCCCCCATCCCTGGGGATCCATGGGAATGGCGGGGGCCTCGCAGGTCCGTCCCGGGACAAGTGGCGGGCCTCCCCCATCCGTACCAGAACAAGTGGCAGGCCTCGCCAACCCGTCTCTGGACACATGGGTGGCGGCGCCCACCCGTCCCAGGACATGTGGTGGGCGCCGCCCGTCCGTCCCAGGAAATGTGGCGGGCCTTGCCCACCCGTCTCGGGACGTGTGGCGGGCCACGCCCGCCTGTCCCCAGACACGTGGGTGGCGGTGCCCACCCGTCCCAGGACACGTTGTGGGTGCCGCCCGTCCGTCACGGGACGTGTGGCGGGCGATACCCGCCATTCCCGGGACGCGTGGTGGGCCTCGCATGCCTGTCCCCGGACACGGGGCAGGCATGGCCCGCCAAATGTCCCGGAACGGGCGGACGAAGCCCACCACGGCTCTCCCAGGACGAGCGGGCGAGGCCCACCACGCATCCCAGGATGGGCAGGTGAGGCTCGCTACACGTCCCAGGACAGGTGGGCAGGGCGTGCCACGCGTCCCAGGAAGGGCGGGTGAAGGCCGCCACGTTTCCCAGGACGGGCGGGCGAAGCCCGCCACGTGATCCGGGACAGACGGGCAAGGCCCGCCATGTGACCTGGGGTGGGCGGGCAAGGCCAGCCACGTGTCCCGGGACGGGCGGGTGAGGCCCACCACGTGTCCCGGGACGGGTGGGCAGGGCCCGCCACCTGTGACCATTAGTGAGCCTCACCTGCCCATCCTGGGATGCGTGGTGGGCCTCGCCCGCTCGTCCTGGGACGCGTGGTGGGCTTCGCCCGCCCGTTCCGGGACGTTTGGCGGGCCATGCCTGACCGTCCCGGGACTTGTGGCAGTCTGCGCCCGCCCGTCCCGGGACACGTGGCAGGCCTTACATGCCCGTCCTAGGACAAGTTGTGGTCCTCGCCCGTCCGTCCCTGGACATGTGGCGGGCCTTGCCCGTCTGTCCCGGAACATGTGGAGGGCTTCGCCCGCCCGTCCTGGGACACGTGGCGGGCCTTGCCCGCCTGTCCCGGGACACGTGGCGGGCCTTGCCCGCCCGTCCTGGGAATCGTGGCGGGCCTCGCCCACCCGTCCACGACGCTTAGTGGGCCTCACCCGCCCGTCCTGGGACACGTGGCTGGCCTTGCCCGCCCCTCCCGGGACACGTGGCGGGCCTCGTCCGCCTGTATTGGGAAACGTGGCGGCCCTCACCCAAGCGTCCACGGATGCTTAGCGGGCCTCACCCGCCCGTCCTGGGACACGTGGTGGGCCTCGCTCGCCCATCCCAGGACACATGGCGGGTGCCACCCGCCCATCCCGGGACACGTTGCGGGCAACACCTGCCTGTCCCGGGACACGTGGCGGGCCTCGCCGTCTGTCCCCGGACACGTTGCGGGCACCGCCCGTCCGTCCCGGGACGCGTGGCAGGCCTCGCCTACCTGTTCCCGGACATGCAGCGGGCGCCGCCCACACCGTCCCGGTACGTATGGTGGGCCCTGCCTGCCCGTCCCGGGACACATGACGGGCCCCGCCTGCCCGTTCCAGGACGCGTGGTGGCCACCACCCGCCAGTCCCGGGATAAATGGCAAGCCCCGCCTACCTATCACGGAATGCGTGATGGGCCCCGCCCACCAGTTCCAGGACGCGTGGTGGGCCCCGCCTGCCCTTCCTGCGACGCGTGGCGGGCCCTGCCCGCCCCTTCCGGGATGCCTGGCGAGCCCCGCCTAACCGTCACGAAACGCATGGCGGGCCCCGCCCACACATCCCCGGACGCGTGGCGGGCCCTGCACGCCCGTCCTGGGACGCGTGGTGAGCCCCACCCGCCCGTCCCAGTACGTTTGGTCGGCCTCGCCCGCCCGTCCTGGGACATGTGGTGGGCCTCGCCCGCCTGTCCCAAGACGTGTGGCGGGCCTCGCCCGCCTGTCCCGTCATAGACAACACCTTTGCTTAGTCTTAAACCAGAATATGCCACTGACTCCTTTCAATTCTCCTGGGGCTTTTCTGAATACTTTCAGTTCTCCCGAGGCTTCTCTGAATCCTTTCAGTTCTCCTGGGGCTTCTCTGATTCTTTTCAGTTCTCTTGGGGCTTCTCTGAATCCTTTCAGTTCTCCTGGGGCTTCTCTGAATCCTATGCTTCTTCCCCTGGTACTCCACCAATCCTGTCATTTTCCTCACACTTTCTTCAATCCTCCCATCTTCCTTCCTCTTTCAGGAATCAATAAAACTCTTAAGAAAACATTTTAGCATATTTATTTCCCTGTAACTTCAACTTCCTTCAAGGATCAACAAAGCAAACTTATTACAAATAAACATTAAACTTTCCATACAACAAACATTGTCCTCAAATTTTTCGCATCTCATCCGTCTTTGTGAGGCCAGCGCCATTCCTTGAAGATCGCGCCATTCCTTGGAGATCGCGCCATTCCTTGAAGACGAACAGCTGCTCCTTCAGTTTCCTGTTGTCTTTCTCCAGGCGTCTGTTTTTCCCCTGCAGGTTCTTCAGGTTGTAAACAAATTTCTCCTTCGCTCCTCGTAGCTGTCCAACCTCATCTTCCAGCTTTTCTTTCCGTTCGCCCTGGGCACCGGTCTTCCTCTCCAGCCACGATTTCCTTTCTCTAGAAGGCATGCCAGCTCCTTCCTCTTGAGTTTCGCAGCCTCAATTTCACACTGGAGTCCACACTTTTCCTTCCTGAGGTCTTCCACTTCCATCTGCAGGCGCTCGAACCTGACCTCGACGTCTTTCCTGCCGGATTCGCGCTTTTCGGTCGCGTCCTTTTGTTCCTGGATGAGCCTCGCCATCCGCACCGCTTCTTCGCTGTTTAACTGCGGGTCTTTCTCCTTCTGTCGTACGAGTTCCTCTTGCCTCTCAACCTGGCTGTTTGCCTCTGCCAACCGCACTGTTAGTTCCCTTATCCTCTCACATAGGGCATCGTTTCTCTCCCCAATTTCCTTTGTCTTCCATTAGCTGCGGATTTTCATCTGTGATCTTGAGGATCTTGTCTTCCAGCTACCGATTTTCCCTTTTTTCTTGGTCGTTCTCCCACTTCAGGAACAACGTGTCAGCTTCGAGCGAGTAGGCCATTTCTTGCCAGGCCTGCTGTTGCAACACCTCCTGAGTGATCTGGATCACATGAGTGTGTTCTTCCCTTCCGCCCGCCTTCTGAATCTCTTCATTGTTGTCGAGCCTCTGTTGCAGCTGAAGAATTATCCTGTCCAAGTTCACCTCCTGCTCTCTCTGGCACCGGATGGTGTCTTCCCAAGCCGCAATTCTCTCCTTCAGTTCCTTCTCCTTGGGCTGTTCAACTCCATCGACAGTAGTCAGGAAGAACCTCACCAGTGAATAGGCAGCCACAATAAACAAGATGACTATTCCTGCGTTAGACTTCTCTCCTTATTTACATACTCTCCTCTCATTCTCTCTCGATTTTTCGTTGATTTTCTGTATTCCACGAGAGATATTTCGATTTATCAAAATAAAGCAGGAAATATTCTGAACATTTTTTTAACTCTGCCTTGTCTCTTGGTGAAATCTCTCTCCCACTCTCAGGGATTTTTTGCAGTACGGATCTTCTTTGTCTGATCTCTCTCTCTCTCTCTCTCTCTCTCTCCATGCTGGATTTTTTGTTAATCTTATCGGTTAGAATAAATTTGGGGATTTTCCTTTATTTACCTTTTTGTTCATAAGAAAAACAACACCTACAAGCGGGCAATTGCAACTTAGGCGAAAAATGGCCATTTTTCTAAGGCAAGTTTCATTTTTATTGAATTTTACAGGATAACTAATTAAAAGATACAATTCTAAACGAATTAGCTGAAACATCAAGAAGAAACATATACATATCTATATATATAATATATAATATATATATATATATATAATATAAATATTATATATATATATATATAATATATATATTAATACTAATATATATATTTTAATTATATTATATATATAATACAATAATAATAATAAATAACTACTCAACCATAAACATTTTCAAAAACTATAGGTAAGTTTAAGATTTTTAAATGTATATCATATGGATACAAAGAAAAGATGAACTGAAATTTAATTATATTACTTTTTGTCCTACATAAAAGTGAAAAAAGATATAAAGGAGTACAATTTTATTATAACATAACTCGCGTTCGTAAACTGAAATGCAATATGAAAACAAAGTAGAAAACACTAACATCCCTATTCCTATTTAAGGCGAAAATGACACTAGCCATGAATTAGCGCGACTCGACGCGACGCGTTTGGTGTGAACGCACCCTCAGTAAGACGTTGCGTATGTGTTTAATATAATATGCAGGCAGCTTTCTGAACGTCGGAAATATTTGAGACTCCTTGTAACACATTAAAAATGGGATGTAAATATGCAATTCACAACTATCTTATTATTTGAGAACATAGAAATAATAAGAATTGTTTTGAATGAATGCGGTTCAGCGACCATTAATCACCTGGAATCTAAATTCAGTCCCAATTCAGTACCAGAACAAAAGTAAACACGCCTTTGATTAACCACAAAGTCATTTGCCAGGGAATCCATGTTATGTGACTGGAAATTCTTTGTAAAATTCTGTGACGGACGGTCAATTTGAATCACAGTAGTTTCAAAGAATGTTGTATTCCAATAAAATATGCAGCACTCCTACAGTACTGTCTAACCACACTATATTATCAAATTGTTTTAAAACTGAAAATTTCATAGAGATGATGAAAATTGGAATTCCATTTTCAAGTGTTCAGTCATTGACTAATTAATTCTGTAGTATACTACCGGGTGCTTCGAAATTAGAGGCCTCCCCCCCCAAACTCCACAGGACAAATGGAAAGTTATGAAGTTTTCTGCTATAGGCTGTCTCCAAGTACATTATCTTAAGTTTCTATTAAGTCATTTTTCATTTTACATTTCTTGTATTTTCAGACTGAGTGACGGGGTTAGATACAGCCATGGCTAATGACTTGGAGGAAATCAGATGGATTGACCAAATCCGGACTATAACCTTCAGAGAGGCCAGGAATGCATGGCGCATCCTTCATTTCATGTTCCTGGATAGCTAAAGTTACATTTAATTAAAAGAGATGAATCCTTTGTTAAAAGAAACTGGAACAAAAATCCATATGACTGTCATTGCGAAAAGAGTGAGAATCTTGTAAGGGCTGAAGTCCTTTCTCAGGAGTCAAAAGACATCATAGCTGAGGCATTGGGTAGACCAAGAAAGTCTTTATGTAAATTGGCGCTTGAACTAGAAACAAAATGGGGAAAGAAGAGAAGTTACAGTGCTGTATATCATGAGTTGAAAAAATCTGGTATCAAGCCATTTCATGTTATCAGCAAGCCCAACATCACTCAGCAACAGAGAGAAGACCGTGCATGGTTTTGTGGTTCATTTCTTAAAAATTGGGATGAAGCTGACTTTCTCCATGTTGCCGCATCAGATGAATTCTTCATTTACACAGTCAGGAAGCCAAAACATAAAAATGACATCATTTGGGCTGCAAAGTTGGATGATATCAGCGATGACATGCGCTATCGCCAAGTTGTGAAATTTCCTGAATGTTTGGGAATTTTTCTCCGTTTCACAGCCAAATGGTTAATGTGTATCATCAAAGAAAAAGGACAGTCATGGAATGGTGAATACTTCAGAGAAACTGTGCTTACTGGTGGAGTATTTCCTTTCCTCAAAGATTCTAAAAATGTGTTATCTGTTGGAAAAAATCACATTTTTGCGTTATAAGGCACCATGTTTCAAGGCTCTTCAGACACAGGAGCTGCTTCGAAACAGTGGTATCGATTTCTTCTCGTTAAGTGAATTTCCAGGTAGCTCCCCTGACCTTAATGTGTGTGAAAATATTGGTAGTATCTTAAAGGATCGTGTTGAAGCGCTCACAGTGAACTATGATGGTATACCAAGCCTCGACGACCTGCGAAGAGAGGTGACTGAAGTGCTCAGGGAAATGGAGTTCCAGTCTCAGCTTTTTTGCGATTTACTGAAATCATACCCCTCAAGAATGCAGGCTGTAGTACAGGCAGATGGAGGCCACACAAAATATCAAAGACTCAAAGAGAAACTTTAATAAATACCTGTTCTGAATTACTATTGTTTTTGTCCATATCAATTTTAGTTTATGCTGTAGAGGGGGGGTGGGCCTTTAATTTCGAAACACCCTGTATATATGTTCATACAACCGAGTAACCTACCTACCTATATTGGATATCATTTCTATCGCTATGGAATGCATCCACCTACAATTCCAGTACCTGTTATTTAGTATAACACTGAACTGTGTTCTCTACCAGAGAGAGGGAAACGACAGTTACATTTGCTTTGAACTTGAGAGTACTTTTTTTTTTTACCTGGTGCAGTATTTTTCATCAATTGAGACACAATAATCCATATTTAAGATATTTAATTATCTAATTAATTTTGTCTTGAGACCACTAAACTAAACAAAAACAAGAAAATGCTGGCACATTTCATAATCATAAACTCGCATTGTTAAGAATGCAGAAGTCTGTAGAAATAGTTATGTAGGGAATATATTAGCTAGGAAAATCTACTAGTAGAGTTATGGTAGATGAAGGCGAAGGAGAGGTAGAGAGAGAGGTAGAAACTGAACGCAAAATAGGATGTTTGAAAAGTGAGACCCATAAAACCAGCGCCTTCGACACAACAAAATGTGATGAGGCAATTTGTAAGTGTTGAACCTTGACCCATCAAGTGGGTGGTTACGATGGATCACGGCACCCACTAGGATTCGCCCAAGGGTGGGACCGGAAACAGTAGGCGTTCAAGTTCAACCAATTAAGAAGAAATAGGATGTTCTCCAGTTGAAAAGAAGGAGGAGTCTGATTTATCCTTATTTTCGATTACTTATTGAAAACAAACTAATGATGACATATGACAGGGAAAAAGTTTTAATCTGTCCTGGGTCCTGAATCAAATATTGGTGCAAATACATTAGAAGCTCAACTTCTCACTGCATAAAGAAAACATAATTTCAGGTCTATTTTAAATGTATTATGATGTAAACAGATATTACTATACTAAATTCACATCACCGGTGCATCTGATGTCTAGGCCAGTCCCTTACGACGCTCCTAATTGGCTGTTGATGAGCCAATCATGGGGCTGGAAACTCAGTCTCTCTCAAGAGTTCACATAGGCAGGATGTATGTTCCACCTCTCATGAGGGATACATCTTTCAAAAGCATCCCTCAGGAGAAGTGGAACGTACATCCTGCCTATGTGAACGCTCCAGCCCTGTCATTGGCTTATCAACAGCCAATCAGGAGCGTCATAAGGGACTGGCCTAGACATCAAATGCACGGCTGATGTGAATCTACTATAGATTGAATAATGTGCACTACTAATTTTACTTCAACATAAATGTCATAGATGACATGATAATGGATTGGCGATCTGGGGAGATAGAATACTTAGTCCGCATAATTATGGTTGCCACTTGATCTTTACGAGTTTTGCAGAGATGCAGGTATATATAATATTAGAAGTTTCATTGTCTATGAAACGTGAGCTCCAAAGATATATTTTTGAAACTCTGGACATTACCTTTGTACATAACAAATTAATTAAAAGCGAGAATTCTGGCACTGAAAATCCTTCGTTGAAAACATTGAGTATCGCACTTGTTTAGCGATAAAAACTGTATGCCCTTAGGAGATTGTGGAGGTAATTGATCACTTGTTTACTGCACCTATTCGTAGGATATGATGAACATGAACTTCGCACATAGGGATTTGAACGATTTATATCAATTTCATTATACTTCAGGTACATTACTTATATATATATAATATATAAATAATAATAATATATATATTATTAATATAATATATATATATATATATATACGTATATAGTGATATATATATATATATATATATATATATAATATATATATATATATAATATCTATATATACATATATACCACATATAAAACATATATATAACGCGCATATATATATGTATATAATACATATATATATATATATTATATAGTATATATATATTACATACATATATATATAGATATATATACATATCCACACATATATATAATACTATATATACATATATATATATGTATTATTTTTTGGTTTCTTATTTGTCCCAGATATATGTACAGATAAGTTTGTAATAAGCATAACTGCATTTATGCATCAGTATATAACTCATTAAATCATATATGAAATAATTTTATAATATATTAACAGATTTATGTACATTAATCATATCACCGTCATATTTTGATAAGTCTTATCTTTTATAATATTGCATTTGAATGAGAAATTGTTTAAAAGTAAAAAAAAATATTGCAATTTGTATATGATAAATTTACATGAATGCGCCACCAAGAAATTGCTGCTGAAAATGCAGATGTGGAATCCGCATCGGCATACAAACTTGGATAGCTGCCCCGTAGACATTTTTTTCCGCATAGCAGACGAAAATTCCGCACTTCGGCAACACTGGTAGCCAACTGACACTTAAAATTATAGTCTGGGTGATAGGTGACCCTTACAACGGCACTCCAGAAACATGGTACGTAGATTAGTTGCCCCGCTGCGTGGTGCATAGTTTTATATTCTCGATGGCACAGATTCAATATAATGTTTCAAAATACACATATGTGAGAAGTTGCTCGCGAAAAACGATATGCATTAAAAACGATTTTTGACCGTAATGGAGGCGGCGCATAGGCCTAACATTATTTTTTATGCCTCGCTTTTCTTGAATGTTTCAGGAAGTGAATCCTGTCAACGTGAACTTTGTGATAAGTTGGCAATAATATGTATGCTAAAATGACTTTAAATTGGACAGGCCACATATTTTAGGAGAAGAGAAGCTCTAATTCATGTTATGAGTCTAGAACCTAAGAGAGGATCATTAATATCCACAAAGATCAAGAGAGCAAAGAATGGAAATTCAACAGGAAAGCTCACCGGCAGAGTGAAGAGAGACGTGCAACGTTTCAATTTTGTCTACAACCGGCTATACAAAGATAACACATCATAATTAGACAGGTTTTGTTTTACAAGAACTTCACACTCCGTCACTCGGTCTTGGCGTAAATCCGAACAGCAACGTTCTTCCCGTTGCGTCGTCCCGGATACTGCCGCAGTATATATCTGTTCGTATATATATATAAATACTATATTATATAATATATAATATATATATAATATATGTATATATATCTATATATAGATACATATATTACTATATTATATAATATAAAACTGAATCACGCAAGTTTGGAACGTGAATAAAATCCATAAATAAAAGGTATAAAGCCACAAAGGAAAGATAAACAACGGAGTTTTTGCAAGATCTTTCGACTCAACGTCCTTTACTCAGCAAAATAAAAGGACGTTGAGTCGAAAGATCTTGCAGAAACTCCGTTGTTTATCTTTCCTTCGAGGCTTATATATATATATATATATATATATATATATATATATATATATATATAGTATATACATATATATATATATATATATATATATATATATATATATATAGATATATATATACTATATATATATATATATATATAATATATATATATATATATATATATATACATACATATACATATATATATATATATATATATATATATCATATATATATATATATATATATATATATATATTATATATAATATATATATATATATATATATATATATATATATATATATATATACATATATATAAAAACTCGTACACCCTATAAAGGTAATTGAATGTGTGAGATTACTTGGAGGAAACTGTTATGTTAGAAATTTAATTTTATTGAAAATAGGCATGACTAAATAATATACTCTTCACTATCCAGCGCGGACATCAAGATCTAATCTAGCGGTGAAAGTAACAGCAAATTTCAAGGTAACTTTCTTCTTTCCAAAGCCTCAAGCAAAATTTTTAAAAAATCAGAATATTCCAGAACATTGGAACTTGAAAGGCTTCCCACCCCGTTTTGTTTTTGTGATTACGCCAAGAAATAAAAATAGATTAATAAGCAAGAAACCTTCATTCAAGCATTTTCCTTTTCTTTAGAGTACGAGGACGAAATTAATGAAGCGCTCATTCTGGATCAAGGCTAAATAATGTGAAAATTTTCTAAGACTTGAATCAGGTCATATTATGACGAGAAAATGTAAAAAGTAAATAATAATCAAATAAATCAACCAGAAAAAAATTCATAACCAGACTTGGGGCTTTAGATTAACAGCAAAGGGGATTATGAGAGAGAGAGAGAGAGAGAGCTAGAACTGTAACGCAAAATCTTGCCCAAAGGCCAAGCGCTGGTACCTGTGAGGTCATTCATCTGAAAATAATGCTGAAACAATTGTCAGGAGAGGTTGGAAAGTAAGATGGAAGAAAGAGAATATGAAGAGAGGTGTTGTAAAGAGGAATGAAAAGGGATGCAGCCAGGGCCCCGAAGTGGACAGTGCAAAGAACCATCAGTAATACTTACAGTGCACCGCATGAGGTACACTGACAGCAATACCCAACCCTTTCCCTACGGGAAAAAAGAGATATGCCGCACTTCCTTTAATAACTGAAATTGTTCTTATTGGGAGGGGGGACAGAAACCCCCGGGGGTGCGGTCACGAATTCGAAGGCAACCGATTAGGCGCAATTTGGCAGTTAAATTCATTCAGTGTTTCTAAGCAATTAGCTGGTCTGGTGACGTCACTCGCCCTAGCGAGGAAATCTCTCTGTAGCCTCCCACATATCTGGGATGTTTGGTGATGTCTCAGTGATGGCCCTTCGTTTTTGTCTTTGACAGAATCTGACACAAAGCCAGCGTGTCAGTTAAGAGCATTGTGTCTCTTCTCTTTAAATAGACTCCTAATCTCTCATCAACTTCACAACACATACTACTTTCTCCACTCCGGGTAACCATCATGTAACAGCAGTTATCCTTCCTTTATGCTCTTCTTTGTCAACGATTCCCTTCCTTTTCTTGGGTGTAAAACCTCATCTCAACCAACTCATTTCTAGACCACCCTTCGTTTTCACCTCTCATTCTGAATTGTGACAATCCCTCGACTAATACCTCTCAATTTTAATCCCTTTACTAAACTGTATATTCATATCTGTCAGTGCTCTCCAGATTAACTCTTTTAAGTCATTAGTGTTGCCATATTTTTATTTTAAATTCCACATTATTAAGCTGGTTAAGTTCTTTCATTTCCTTTTTGCTTACTCGGGGAGTAAGCCTACAACCTACTTTGTTATTGTTGTTCTTGTTGGGTGGGTAGGAGAGGTCTATGGAAGAGCCTAAAAAGGTCTGAAAAAGTTGAAAATGCAGAAATGTTAGGATAGAATATTTATGATTTATTTATTAGAATGAAACCGTAAATAATAAATAATGCGCGTGTTAAACAGTTTAGAAAAATTATTTCTAATAAAATATAGCGTATTTATTTTTTATTTTCGTTGGTGAAACAAGGCTCCATTTGACCGTGGATTTTAGCACGTTTTAATTTATGCTAAAAGTTAGGAATATAATGTTTACAATTTAGGGCGAGGGGAAAATCTTGCGCGCTTCTCGAGTAAGCTGGAGGTCGGACCACGCCTTGTTTAGGTAAACGTCTCTCAATTCGAGAGCAAGTTCCTTTCGAGTCTTCGTTTTTACCAGAAAGTCTGAAGGATAAATAATTAAGAAACACGACTCACCTATGGACAATGGCGTCCGCAACTATTTTCCTTTCTCTCGTCTCCTGAGCCTTTTTTCCTTTTGCCTTTCGGTTTGCAAACTCCTCTCTTTCTAGGGGCTAACCTGTCATTACTTTCGGGGTCTGACCTCAAGTGGCGAATCGTTGTGTGCAACACCTTACACTGTAAATAATAGAAAATAAACAAAACCATAGTCAAACAATAAATAGCGAATATATTTTTGATTAAATGATGAAAAATAAACATGATAATAATCAAAGAATAATACAGAAAATCATTTTCTTTTATCTAAAAAAATTAAAATGAAAATTATATTTACAACTATAAAAAGTATACTGACAAAAAAAAAGAAGAAAAAAACATTCATATTTACCCAAGTTCCGAAAAAATATGCATTTTGTATTTTACTCAATTTCCGAGGCAATGTGCATTTTCTACTTTCCTCAATTTCCGAAACAAATTGTAAATGCTATATTAATTATGATATATTCTTCTTGGGCTGTTCACAAACTGCACAGCACAAGTCAAGGTGACAACGAATCTTAAACAAAAAATTTTTTTTAGGCATGTTTCTCCTATTTCAGTTTGCCGTGACTTTTGATCTTATTCAAGTAGCGTCGTTTTAAAGTTATCATAATCTATTGATACTATAAAAAACCTGCGCAGATGAAACTGCAAGAATTTGTCTATTGAGTACGTTTGTCATTAACTGGCAATGACTATTTGAAACCATTTGAGATGTGCTTTTCCGTGACAATACCAATAACGAACAATGTTAGTTTGTTTGTTTGTTTGTTCGGTGTTTTTACGTTGCATGGAACCAGTGGTTATTCAGCAACGGGACCAACGGCTTTCCGTGACTTCCGAACCACGTCGAGAGTGAACTTCTATCACCACAAATACACATCTCTGACCCCTCAATAGAATGCCCGAAAATTGAACTCGCGGCAACCGAGGTGGCAGACCAAGACCAAACCGACCACGCCACTGAAGAACAATGTTAGTGAACTGGATTTCATTTGAGTTTTAGTGAAGCAATGAACGTCATCATCTACTTCATCTCCATAAACTTTGCATAGTTTTGAAGACTGTGTAAGTTTGTAAGTTATATATATATATATATATATATATATATATATATATATATATAGATATATATATATATATATATATATATATATATCTTTACTTGATTGCAATTACATTTTTATCTGTAAGTCCAGCAGCGGTAATTATAGATATTTTTGTAAGGCATTTATTGAAAAGATGAAATATTCTAATATAACTGACTGTTGTAAATTATTTTGTGCTTAGGCTAATTCTGTTTTGTTATATTTACTCTTTATTCGTCACAATTATCAAGATGTTTAGTGAGTAAGACACAGACACAATCACAATTCGATTGCTTAGTGCGCAGCACTGTTGTGACCTGTCATCCATGACGTATATATTATCTATGCATGATATTATTTGATTATTTGTGGATAATCACACACCGCATAACAGGACACAGTTACGTGTTTTGATAAAATTTATTCATAATGTTTATGTTATATATATATATATATATATATATATATATATAATAGTATATAAAGTGTGTGAAAGAGAGAGACAGAGACAGAGGAAAAAAACAAGGAAGGCTCAAGAGCCCCAATATGTGAAGACACCGCCGAGCGTAGCCGTAAAGGGGACGGTTTTATGGCCGGGTCTTCGGCGGGTTCCGCAGGCCGCCTACCTCCTTGAAGGCCCTCGGCACCTTCTTTGGAGGCCATTCCCCTTCCAATGGCTCAATCTCCCGACGCCCTCCAGATTAGCGCCCGAAAATTATTGCCGGCGATATAGGTATCGCAAATACTACAGGCGATGGGACTGATGCATAAATTTTGTTGGTCTCGTCATTCCTCCCCCGGAGGTGGACCTCCGCTCGAGTAGATCATGGCTGCATTGTGATTCATCTTCCTCGGCGGATATTTCACGCTTCGCGCCTTCAAGAGTTCAACGGCGTGCTAAAAGGAAAGACTGTTCGGAGAGCTGCTCTACACTCGAGCCAATTGCTTACTTTTATTTATTTATTTTATCTCTTATGGAAAAGAATTTTGGGCAATATACTATGACGGGTGTTGAAGGTCTTTTGACATTATAAGTTTAAGGATTTTTACTAGCATTTTTAGAATAGCCCTCTCATTTTTAGGGACAACAAGGAACAACGATTAATTATGCAATTCATTCGCGTCTTTATTTTCAGCACTACAGCAGGATCAGTATGAAGTGTCTTCAACAACTGATTTATGGTCAGAACTTCATGAGAGTCCTTAGTCTACCATTAATCAGCTTATTACACTAAACTGCTTCTGTTGTTCATCCTAATATTAATTTTCTAGTTATAATTTCATAATTAATTCCTAAAAAAAAGAAAGTAATTTGTGTCCATAGATTTATTTTTCTGCTTGCGTTTATAAGAAGGATGGCCAGGGGATAATAAACTTTGCTTTTAGACGTCCTGTCGTCCAGCCCGGGGTAGCATGTCTCCTCAGTCTGAGTTTCTGGGAGGTAAATGACTTTAATGAGGTCAAGACCTGCTCTATCCACTGTCACTTATATTACCATCATTTTCGGCCGCTCGGATAGTTCTGTAGCATTGATCCTTTTTACTGGAGATAAACATTAAATATACCAAAAAAAATTATTACTTTGGAATTATGATGACAAATACAGAAGAATTTGAGTTGTTTAGGCAATTCTGATATGTTTACTCTTTAGTTTTATAATGGTATATGTTCTTAAGGCAAAATCAACCTCATGTTCTCTCA
The DNA here is from genome assembly GCF_015104395.2 of Macrobrachium nipponense. Classification (NCBI taxonomy): domain Eukaryota; kingdom Metazoa; phylum Arthropoda; class Malacostraca; order Decapoda; family Palaemonidae; genus Macrobrachium; species Macrobrachium nipponense. The sequence goes on along the minus strand of NC_061110.1, from coordinate 21,674,239 downwards.
AAATTACTTTCTTTTTGCATGCTGAAAAAAACACAGCCCTTGGGGACTTTAAATTAATTTCTATTTACTTTTTTTGGGGACTGAGGGCCAGTGGAAGGGAAGGAACCAATACAGTGACATAGATGGCCCTCTGAAGCTTCCGTTCCTCTGTCCTGGTCTATGATCATATCGTTAATTTTGAAGTTCAAAGTCAAGAGAAGAGCAGGAGTGTAGACAGCGTTGGTAACTACCTCAAAATCTCCTGATTATCATACAGAAGATGGCAAAACTAACATTAACAGTAATCATCATTATCATGATATCATGT